>NC_140222.1:25642308-25697308 GCF_951802725.1 Rutilus rutilus | reverse complement strand
TCTTTTTAGTCAACTTTAGCATGGGTGTCTAAACTTATGCATAGCACTGTATATGTATGTGTGTGGGTGTGTTTGTGTGTGTGGGTGTGTTATTTTAGTATCATTGATATTTCATTTTAATTTATGTTAAACATTGAGTAATTTTGTGTTTTTGTCATTGTTTGTGTTTTTTTATATGTCTATTTATATTAAGTTTTATTTCTAGTTATTTTGGCACATAAGTGAATGAAAAGAGTTCTCCTGCAGATACTGTACCTTTGTGTTCTCCATTAATGGCCTTCTATATTAGCTACATATCTATTTATAATAATATTTTATTATATTATAATAGATGTTGTACCAGTAAACAATACTTTTCAGACAGCTTTTACACTTTAGACACACTAATACTAGCGCTATTAATTCTCTTTTTCAATCTAGTAAAAAAAAAAAAAGAAGAAGAATATTTTATGAACTGTTTACTGAAAGGTTCTTTGGGGAACAACAACAACAAAAAAGGTTCTTCTCATGGTGAAAACCACTTTTTGGATCCTTTTAAGGGTGTGCAGTAAGTTGCCTACTTGACCTTGATCACCTCTTGAAAACTGTGTCAATAGCTGACCTGAAAACACAGTGAAATCACTCTTCATTTTCACTAGCGCATTCACCGCCTTCATGAAACCCAATACAATTTGCTTCTTGTCCACTAGCTTTTCCATGACGTCACAGCAGCAGCATGTGAACCTGCACAAAAACACAACAATAGCCAGCATGCTCTAGAAAGCATAGATATATTATACATTATGTGACAACCTGGAAGGAGGAAACGTCACATTAGTGCACTCCGTTCGGAAAAGTAACGTGAGGAACCTTGAAAGTCACACCTTGGCAGGACCGTAACACGAGCGGCATGTGAGGAAACCTGAGCGGGCCTCGTGAACCGGATCCTCTCTGTTCCACTGGCACACTCTGTCCCAGTAGAGTAGAGTAGACCACCGCACACTTGTGCTCTGAACGGGCCAGGTCCGTTCCCGAGGGTCCCGTCAAACCCGGTTCTGCTAAACCTCCATGAAGGCATGTCAGACGTTGTGTCCTGGAGACCCCAGGAAAATAGCGAATGGAGCCAGTCAGCCACAGCCGTGAACAAGGTCTGGATCTCCTTGGTTGGAGGTAAGATGGACTTTTGAAGCTCAACATTGTTTATGTACTGAAAAATATATGAACGGAGCAGAATGTTGTCTCTTGGAGCTCAAAAAATCCTTGTGTGAAAAACTGGAAGTTGGGACATATGAGAATGCATTGATTTCTGCAAGATAAAAGTTCATCTAAAAATGAAAATTCTGTCATGTCTTTCCAAACCTGTATGACAAGAAGTTTTTTTGTTTGTTAATTTTTTATTATTTTATTGTGATATTTTTTATAAATAAAAATATATTATGTTTAGCCTAAAAATATAATATATAGCCTATATAAACTTTTTTTTTAAAATATTAATTTTAAAATTGGGATGTCATTATAAAGTTTGGATTTTATATTAATTATATTAAAATAAATAGTTACAAATTAGACATTTATATAAATGTATTTGTCATTTTTATTATTAAAATTAATATTTATTATCTATTAATTTAGAAATTACAGTTTTTCTCAGTCGCTTTGGTGCATTTCTCATAATACTATTTACATTTGCACAACAGTTAATGCAGTTCTCAAAACAATTAGTACAAACTGCAAAACCTAGTTGATAACCTACAAAAGCTTGTCACTTGCTCAAAATGGATAGCCCATTCCTCAAAAGCAAGTATTTATGTCAATGAAAGTGTCAGTGTCATCAAAATGAAAAGTCCTGACACCATCGTTTATGAACAAGATAGTCAAATGGCTTAGTCATGTTTTCATTATGACAGTTTACTCTCTAAATGTTTTCCAATGATAAAAGTCAGATCTTGGTGACACTACCTGAAAATGCTCAATACAGCACTAAATACTATTTGCACAGCCATTTGAAAAAATACAGTAAAGTTACACATTACTGTATTTATGAGGTAACTGAGTACAAGACACTGAATATATGTATGTTTCACATTTTTACTGCATATGCTCTTTGCAATTCTAATTTGTTCACCGCATTGTGCAAAAGAAAAAATACACCCTTATTTACAACAAGCATAAACTCCCTTTGGGTAGAGCTGTGCACAACTGTAAACAATATTGCAGTAGGCCTATATACTGTATTGGAACTGAACATACAACATACATAGGACTGTAATCATTCATGCACATCCAGACGTACCTCTCTGTCTGGTCACATAATTTAATCTACATCACAGCGATAATCATCTCTTGCTCAATTGCAAATTGTTCAATTTAGGAGACTTTTTCTGGAATTTATTTATTTTTTTATTTTTTTTTTATTTTTTTTGACAACTAGTTCAACATTTTTGTATGTAATGACTCAAGCAATGAAATGAGGACTATTAGTTTTATATGGAATGACTATTCAGCATTCACAAGTATAGTTAATTTTGACTGACATGACATAAGAAAATGATAATGTTATAAAACAGCAGAGAGTTGTATGAAAGCAATTGATGCATGTCCAAAAGCATTTGCAGTTTGTTGGAAGGAATGAGAAACTGCTACTATGATGTGCACAAATGACTAAATGTTGTGGAGGTTGAACTAACTGTTGTGCAAATGTAAATAGTGATGTGAGAAATGCACCAAAGCGACTGAGAAAAACTGTAATAGATAATAAATGGGAAGTTCAATTAATTAATTAATTTAAATAATAGTTTATTTATTTATAATTTCTTTCTTAACATTTAAATATTTAAAATGGGATTTTCAAGAATAATTTTAAAGTTGAGATTTTATATATTTGTATAAATGTGTTTATTTATATATCATATTTTACACAAAAAAAATATGATAAATAAGTTATGACAACATGTTTTTACATTGCTTTAACTCATCAAAATAAGTTTGGCAATTTTATGAATTTGTTTATAAATTATACAAGATTACACACAAATTAGTTTAATGTAATTTTAAGTTGAAATGACTTAAACAACACAAGTTGATTGTATTTACAAATTTAAAGCAATAACTTTTCTTTTTTTTCTTTTTTTTTACAGTGTATATTAATATCATAAATGGGATTTTAAGATTCATTTTAAAGTTTGGATTTTTAAAATTGTTAAACAATTGATCGTTTTAAAATTTTAATTTAATTTATTACATTTTATTTAACTTATAATTATTAATAAAATAATTATTGCAATCAAATAATTATTACATTTTTAAAACTCTTCTTATCCATACAATGAGAATCAGTGCATGAGGACCAAAATTACATTGTTTGGACCCTATTGGCTTTCATTGTATGGACAAAATATCTTTTTTTGTGTTCCACAAAAGAAAGAAAGGCGGTTTGGAATGACATAAGGGTGAGTAAATGATGATACAATTTTCTTGTCTTTTTTTTTTTGTTGGTTGCAACCAACACCACCAACCTTTGAGGCTCTACTAAAATGCTATAATAGAATAACAAAAAGAAGCACAAGCTAGTTCCTAAGCCAAAGGGCAGCAAGTTCACTCTTGTTTACTCATTTGCAGATTATTCAAATCCTATGCACAATGCACCAACACATCCTTGTTTGCTTTGTTTGCGGCCTAAGCACATAAAACAACACTGAAAGATCAGTCTGAGCTGTCATGAATGGACCCATATTACTAATCTCCTTCATGACGTCCATCTGCTCAAACTGAACTATTTAGGACCTGCGGTGGTGACCACGGTGTGACCAGTTTCTACATGATCTCTCCAGCTGTTGTTGTGGATGACCCGAATAAACAGTCTGCTGTGGGCGAATGATATTTGAGCTCAGTGTTACAGACTGTCTGGCCACTTGTGTGTTCACAGATGCTATCTGCAATAATGTTTATTTATTTATTTATTTTATATATATTCTGGAATATTCTATGTATTCCAGCTTTGGCAATATTGCATTATGTACAGTCATGCCAATAAAGCAATTTTGAAAGATAGATATACAGACTGATTGAAAGATATAGACAGACAGGTATATATATATATATACAGACAGACAGACAGACAGATAGATAGATAGATAGATAGATAGATATAGACAGATAAACAGACAGACAGACAGTTAGATAGATAGATATACAGACAGATAGATAGATAGATAGATAGACATACTGACTGATAGAAAGAAAGATATAGACAGACAGGTATATATATATATATATAGACAGACATACATATAGATAGATAGATAGATAGATAGATAGATAGATAGATAGATAGATAGATAGACATACTGACTGATAGAAAGAAAGATATAGACAGACAGGTATATATATATATAGACAGACATACATATAGATAGATATAGACAGACAGATAGATAGATAGATAGATAGATATAGACAGACAGATAGATAGATAGATAGATAGATATAGACAGACAGACAGATAGATAGATAGATAGATAGATAGATAGATAGATAGATAGATAGATAGATAGATAGATAGATAGATAGATAGATAGATAGATATACAGACTGATTGAAAGATAGAGGCAGACAGGTATATATATATAGACAGACAGATAGATAGATATAGACAGACAGATAGATAGATATAGACAGACAGACAGTTAGATAGATAGATATACAGACAGACAGACAGACAGACAGACAGATAGATAGATAGATATAGACAGACAGATAGATAGATATAGACAGACAGGTAGATAGATAGATAGATAGATAGATATAGACAGACAGATAGATAGATATAGACAGACAGATAGATAGATATAGACAGACAGACAGTTAGATAGATAGATATACAGACAGACAGACAGACAGACAGACAGACAGACAGATAGATAGATAGATATAGACAGACAGATAGATAGATATAGACAGACAGGTAGATAGATAGATAGATAGATAGATAGATAGATAGATAGATAGATAGATAGATAGATAGATAGATAGATAGATATACAGACTGATTGAAAGATAGAGGCAGACAGGTATATATATAGACAGACAGATAGATATAGATAGATAGATAGGTAGATAGATAGATAGACAGGTAGATAGATAGATAGATAGATAGACAGACAGACAGACAGACAGACAGATAGATAGATAGATAGATATAGACAGATAAACAGACAGACAGTTAGTTAGATAGATAGCTAGATAGACAGACAGACAGACAGACAGACAGACAGACAGACAGATAGATAGATAGATAGATAGATAGATAGATAGATAGATAGATAGATAGATAGATAGATAGACAGACAGACAGACAGACAGACAGACAGACAGATAGATAGATAGATAGATAGATAGATAGATAGATAGATAGATAGATAGATAGATAGATAGATAAACAGACAGACAGTTAGTTAGATAGATAGCTAGATAGACAGACAGACAGACAGACAGACAGACAGACAGACAGACAGAAAGACAGGTAGAGGTAGAGCATTGAAAAAACAACACAAGATTGAATCACAACGTGAATTCGCAGGTTGATGTCTCTCACAACCGATCCCGGGACACATTATCAGTGTATTTTCCGGAATCTGTGTAAAAGGGGCTTGAGACTAAAACAACTTCTTGTCCTCTGATTGGTCGACTGAGAGTTAACCCAGGCAACAGCCTTCCGTGCAGCTGATTGGACAGCGCCGCACCACGTGACGTCTCTTTAAGATCTTTCTTGACTGTCCGCGACCATGGCAAGGGAAAGATTTCCACCTAATGACCAGGGCAGAGTTACCATGCAAAGGCTCGCGACTCGTATCTGCCCAGTTTGAAGCGAAAACGGATATATAATACGACGAATGCTGGTTTGACGGCTCACGCGAGAGAAAACTCAGACTCCGGTGCTGATCATTCACGTACTTTTACGCGGGATTCGCGATGCCGAAATGACGCACCTTGAGTTGTTTTAACAGTTGCAGATTTTTTCTTCACATTTTACGCGTGGTAGAATGCCACAAGATTCAAGTGCCTTATTTACACATTTGATTGGGTTTTTTTTTTGTTCTTGAGCCTCTCGGAATATTTGCGCCATCATCAGTTAAGAGAGAAGTTGCATCGGTGAGAGGAAACGGAGTTTAAACCAGCAGTTACGTTAGTTTGTTTTTCCTTTAGAAGTAGCAGCGCCTCACTCGCGCTCCGTCGATGACTCTAGACAACTTAAAACATTCCGCGATACTCACAACCTTATTTAAAATGGCTGACGATTATGATTTAATAGGTGCTTCGGAGTTTATTAAAGGTAAGTATAAGCTTCAGAGGATTTTATGAATAACTTTGATTCATTGTGTTGCCATCATCAGATAACGTTAGATAGATGGGTGTGTGTGTAACGTTAAACCATTATCTGACACCAACTTTTTCTGTGTTGTTGTAGATATTTCTTATTAACTTATGTATTTGTTTGTTTTCAAATTATTTATTTTATATAATATTTGCGTGAAAAATGCTTTATTGAAACATATATTTTTTAGTATTTAACTATATATAAATTCATATAGGTAATGCATCAACCCTGTTACCATGAACGCTATTTCCAACTATTTTAACTTTTTTACTAAAATGAAATTCAAAACTTTATTATGACAGCATCTCATTGAAGACAAGTGTCTCATCTTTTTTTAATAGAGGACATTCTTAAATAGTCAACCCTGTTATCTTGATTTTGTAAAGGCTGATTATTGAAAATGTATATGTATTGTAAATGTAATATTGAAGTCTATTACTAATAAACACTTTGTAGTGTCCTCAAGCACGACTCGAACACTGTTATTCTGCTATATACAAGTTACTTATATTGAATTTTTCAATTGGCACAATGCAGTTTACACCTAAATGTATGCTTAAAGACATTCTTTATCTGATTTATCTGAACATGTAAAATCACTCACTTCATTCAATGACCCATGTGGATTCATAGATAAGTGGATTAGATTTGTGGAGATACCTATTTTTGTCAAATCTGGTGAGAAAAAACCTTCATTTATGGAACATACTTAATTTTCCTCTTACCATAGTGACTAAAGTTCAAGTAATGTGATAATTCACATCTCGTTTTTTAGTGTATTTAAAGCTACAGTGCATTGGATAAGTCCATTGTTTCACATGATTAAGCCCTAGCCAATAATCTGATGATAAAACCTTATCTCTGAAGAGTATTAATAGTTGTTTTATAACTGTACCAGCTTGTTTAATTGACCATGTGTATTTTTTTTTCTCTCTTTTTTTCAGATCGACTCTATTTTGCAACCTTAAGGAGTAAGCCGAAAAGCACTGCAAATACGCATTACTTTAGCACGGATGAGGAGTTTGTGTACGAAAAGTGAGTTTACCCTCCCTCAGACATCTTTCAAAGCCAAAACCCCCAGCAGGCGAGATATGGTTCCACAGTCTGTTACATAACTCTTTAATCAAATGCATCCTTTAGTAAAAGTTGCATTTTTATCTCCAGCGTTCCATAATGGACCTGTCAATCTTTAATTTAGCATTTCCGGATGTGGGGGGATTAGTGAAAAATGGAACTGATGTTCTTCACATCATTTGGACAGATCATTTGGACAGAAACCAGTTTTTGAGACTGACTTCTAAAGATGAAATATGGTCTCTTTTGAGGGCCCATCTTCTTATAATCGCAAAATATAACGTCCAGATACAAAAAAGTACAACTTTATTATTTATATTTGAAATTACAAGAGTGATTTCACCATATCCATAGTACATTCCAAAAGAGACAACAACTTTTTGTCTATCTATGTCAGTTTAACACCTTCAGTGGCTTGTTTCTTGGTGTTTGGGCCCCAGATGGAGTACAGTCAGAGGCCCCAGGGTCCCATTAGCCTGAGCCATAGTTAGCTTCTCGAATAAATGTATGAATTATTTTCTTCATTAAACAATGTTTCATGATATTGTTCTTTTTTTATAGCTTTTATGCCGATTTTGGACCCCTCAACCTTGCAATGCTGTACAGATACTGCTGTAAACTCAGCAAAAAGCTCAAGGTGAGTCACACCTGCTTGATTTATTACGTTCCTCCTGAAGAATGTGCAGTATGTAGCTATAACAATAAAAAAAAATCTGAGGAATTTGCACTCACACCCCCTTCTGTGGATATTTTGGGCTGTCCGATGTGCTGATGTTTCCTTTGTTTGTAATATGGGATGGGAATTTAAACTTAATGATATAGCATTGAACTTCAGCTACAGTTAGAAAACATTCCATTCAGCCCTCACTTTATCAAGTCATCAGCTCGTTTTATGCCATGTCTGTAAGGCAAAACCGTGCGTGCTCATTTTAAATAAAAGCGACTTTGACCAGAGCCTCAATAGGATATATCACATGTGTCTTTAGCCATCTGCCTCCTGTCTTTTTTAGTCTTTGACTCACCTGTCTTGGCATTTTTAATGTGGACCGAGAGTGTCTCCTGAGACCACCGGATGTTCTTGCCTCAGGGCCTTTATACAGATCAGCAGTTCAGGCCATGAAGAGATTTATTCTTTATGCAATATTTCTGGTTTGGTACATTTGCGTAATGCTGATAACCACAAAAATGTATTTCCACTTGTCCCTACTCTTCTTAGAAAGAAAAAAAAGAATAAAAAAATAAAGATTACAACTAGCTTACAATGTAAATGAATGAGAATTTGTAAACGATAAAATACTGTTCCAATAGTAAAGACCTAAACAACAACAAGACCTATATAAAGTGTTAATATAAAATAATCACTAACCTTTTCTGTGTGGAGTTATCTAATTTTACAACTTTGTTGCCATGACAAAGCAAGTAAACCCTACAATGACTGTAAAAACGATTTAAACTGTTTTACAGCTCAAACAAATACACAGGTTTTAACAGAACAATTAATAGAAGTGCTTCGATAAAATCAAAAGCTTCACATTTCTGCTTTTAAATGCTTCAAAAATTTGCCAAAAGTTAAAGGAGAAGTTCACTTTAAAAAAAACTTTTGCTGATAATTTACTCACCCCCATGTCATCCAAGATGTCCATGTCTTTCTTTATTCAGTCGAAAAGAAATTAAGGTTTTTGATGAAAACATTCCAGGATTTCCCCCCATATTATGGAGTCCAATGCGACCCAAACGGTTCAAGGTCCAAATGACAGTTTCAGTGCAGCTTCAAATGGCTTTAAACGATACCAGACGATGAATAAGGGTCTTATCTAGCGAAACGATCGTCATTTCAAAAATAAATAAAAAAGTTAAAGTTTTATAAGCACAAATGTTCGCCTTGCTCTGTTCTGTGATGCGCGTTCGTGACGTCACCTTACGTTGAAAAGGTCACGCTTGAAAAAATTTCTGTCCTGAAGAAAATGTTCTTTTTGGCTTTTTAATATTAAAACACCCAGGATACGCACACGAAATGGGCATTTTAAACGATAAACTGACACAAATACATTTGAAAATGTGTATATGGTCCTCCTTCCGCACATTTGTAAACACGTCAAGCGTGACCTTTTCAACGTAATTGCGTATTACGTGACGTCACGAACGCGCATCACAAAACAGAGCAAGGCGAACATTTGTGCTTACAAAACTTTAACTTTTTTATTTATTTTTGAAATGACCGATCGTTTTGCTAGATAAGACCCTTATTCATCGTCTGGTATCGTTTAAAGCCATTTGAAGCTGCACTGAAACTGTCATTTGGACCTTGAACCGTTTGGGTCCCATTGGACTCCATAATATGGGGGGAAATCCTGGAATGTTTTCATCAAAAACCTTCATTTCTTTTCGACTGAAGAAAGAAAGACATGGACATCTTGGATGACATGGGGGTGAGTAAATTATCAGCAAAAGTTTTTTTTAAAGTGAACTTCTCCTTTAAGTTTCTCACTTCCATTTTTGCTTTTTTTAAAGAAAAGAGGGACAAGTTAAAATTACTTTTTGTCGTAATTAACATTGTCGGTTGCACTTGACTTGTACTGAACCCAAACTGTTCCTTTAATCCACAATTATACTATATAAAACCAGTCATTGAGCAAGTCGACAAGTCGAATTAAATTAATGTCAGATGGACGTTGGCACGTTGCGTTACGCCAATAAACTGCTTAGTATTTTCTCTCAACCTCTTCAAGTCTTTAAGTTCAGTCTTTATCCAGTGGTTTAGTAAGTAGTCATTTAGTTGTCGCTTTTATCTAAATGCTGTTCAGGGACAATCTTCCCCAAGTGTAGCCAAGGGTTAACTTAAGTGCCTTGCACAATGGTGGATCTTGTTCACTTTGGGGATTGAAACGGCCACCACTTTTCCACTCGGCCAAAGTTTCACTTTTCAAGTCCAACTTTTTCTTGCAATTGTCATGGAACTTAACAAGATATCAGGATATTCATCGATCTCTGTGCTCACGGTCTGCTGAGAAAGTAAGTTTCTTGTTATGTAACCATTCTTGATCTCTAAGGCCTGATCCTCGCTTCTATCAGATGCAAACAAATGTTGGGATTAGACGTGACCTTTTTCCCATATCCAGACTTTAGCAGCAGCCACTGGCATTGGCCTTGCCATATGGTTCATGCGTGTCCTAAGGATTTATGGAGGAGGATTAGATGTTCGAGAACTGCTCTGCATTCATCAGTTGTGATGGGGAGGGGCATGGGATCCTTCCTAATCCATCAACTCCCAAATTTTCCATTCGATTGCAAATATAGACACTTTTTTTAAAGGGTGATGTTAGGTTGGGGGCAGGTAGCAGTAGTTACTTACTTTGGGTTTTTACTAGTTGCTTTCCAAAACGTAGTAGCATCTTAACTGGAATGCAACCACATAGTGACTTATTTGGAACACTACATAGGCGGAACCTCAATGTGCGTTTTAAAACGATTTACATGAGCGTATTGCTAAGCTAACAGCACAATGTTTGCTAGCAATATTCTGTTTTTTTAATTAGAATATTTTTCAACATTTGAATTCAATAAGTGCACTTATTATTAACATTTCTTTTGTTCGCCGCCTTAGTTTTTTTAACTTTCCAAAATGCATTCTGTTATTACCTTCTTCACTAAGGATATTTGTGGTTCTACCATACCTTATATATTTTGTCTAATGTGTCTTCAGTAGTCCACTCCAAGATGTGCAGTCTAGTTAGGAAGCTCGGTTGGTTTTGGAACATAGATACAATGTTCTTCTCTTTTAGCAGAGTTTAGAAATGTAGTTGTTGAGTTTCATCAGCTTTCAGGAGCATAAAACGGTTAACTCGACACAACGCCAACTTTAGTTTCCAATTAACCTATATTGAGAGGTCAGCAAAGAGGACGAAGCCCCAAAGCACACAAGAAGTTTATAGTGTCCATGTAGAGATTGATTCTGTCCATTGTCCTCTTTAAGCATCTGTCTAAGGTAAAGGAAGGTGTTTGAATAATCAACCATTTTATCTTTGTGTTTGTTCTGTGTTTCTGAAGCTGGCAAGGTGTAGTTCTCTCATGTGTTCATGTTGTGGAATGTTAAAGGTAAAGTCCCGTGGTAAAGGCATGATGTGTTTTCTTCCTAACCACTTTCACTACGTCCACACCCATCCAACCACATGTGAATGTCCCTGCCTGTTTCTAATTTACAAGTTGTTTCCTTAGAGATAACTGTTTTTTTTTCTAATGTCACTGGTTTTGGGCCTGCATGATTGGTTGTAGGCTGCAGGAACCACATAGCAGCAGAAGGGAAGCTTTGGTAGTATCTGTTCTAGTAATATCTGGTTCTCATCAGATCAGCTTTCTAGCATTGCTGAGCGGAGCTTTTGCAATCTCAACTTGGTGTTTTTGAAGCACATTCTGATTTAAAAAAAACAAAACGCTGTCAATCTTGAGAGTTTTTGAGTTGTTCAAACTAGCATAACCACCTCCTGCATGTGGATGTTGCTATTTTATAAGAAAATTAACTTGCTGGGTGATTTGTCAACCTTGTTTTGCCTGGAAAGTAAAAAGGGTTCAACTCTGTGAGAACAGATGACCTGTTTGAGAATGGCTAGAGAAAGGAAAAAGATCTTCAAACTAGTTGGCATTCGATATTGTTTTGCTTATCGAATTAACTTGAAAGGTTTCAACCCTGTTGCTATGACTCTAAAAAGATCATCTCTATATTTTCACTTTCCAAACTAGTTTGCATTCAATATTGTTTTGCTTATTGAGTTGCCTCGGAAAGATGAAAGGGTTCAACCCTGTTACCATGACTCTGTGAGAAAAGGTGACCTCTAGATCTTCACTTGACTTTCAGTGTTGTCTTGCTTATTGATTCAACATGGAAAGATAAAAGGCTTCAACCCTGTTACTATGACTCTGAGAAAAGAAGACCTCTATCTTCACTTTCCAAACTAGTTTGCATTTAATATTGGTTTGCTTATTGATTTACCTTGGAAAAGATTAAATAGTTCAACCCTGTTACTATGACTCTGTGAGAAAAGATGACCTCTAGATCTTCACTTGAATTTCAGTGTTGTCTTGCTTATTGATTTAACTTGGATGAATTTCTGAATATTTATGCTAAAAAATTAGTAACATTTTTAAAGAGGTTCTCCTGTTAAAAAGGTTGAGCTCTCAGCTTATAGAGCTTTGGAAAATTCCTTTTCTTAGTTTTGCCTTCGGTGTATATCTCTTTTTCTTTGGGGGTGGATTGTAGGTGGACAAGTTTGAATCCTCATTTGTTGTCCCGGCAGTTTGATTTCACTGTTATTCCACCCCAGACAAAGTTTTACTCTGCAGCATGTGGAGTGACACAGGAACAGATGCTTTGAGGGCTTTTCAGTGCAGCTCAGTAGAATCTAGCACAGATTATTCTGAAGCTTTTGGTGTGTGCCTGTACATGAGTTGCCTTTTAGCAGCTACACGCTGCCTCTCGCGTGCACATTTTGGCTCACCTGCAGCAACTCCATGTGCGTTACTGCAGCAGCTGGGCCAGATGTGACAACATCTGTCTCCAAATTCCCTCATGTTAAAGACACTCAATTGAGTTATCCAGAATACACCTCAAGCTAGTTTAAGCAGGAGAAAATGTGTTTTTAAGTGTGTGGAATTTGTTGGTACTGAGATATCCGCTAATGAGATTCTCACAACCTGTTTCCCTAACATCTAACCAGTCATTTTAACTGTAAATGGGTTTGAAGTGACTTTTACATTAACCAAGATTTAAATTTTTAATTAAGACAAACCAACAAGTTTAACGCTTGAAGCAGTTCTCTTTTTCCGTCATGTTCACATAACAAAAAAGAAGTTTGATGCAGTGATTGATAATTTTGTTTTTTTTATAATAGCATTTTAAAGAAGTCTTTATATCATGTATATTGAGTTTCTTTCTAAATACTATTTTAATGAAAACCATGTTTGAATGATTGTTTTTTTTTATTTATTTTTTTTATGTCATTTAACGAGTAATGCTGTTTTGTGATAAAATGCTTTAAACGAAAACTTTAATGTAAATGTTGTTTTTATATGTAAACTTACTGGAAAGTAACTGTTGATCTTTTTATTTATCTTATGCAATTTGTAATTCATTTTCATACTTTTTTTTTTTTTTGTAATTTAAACTACATTGAACAGTTGATGTAATGCAAGCTATCTAAAATAAATTGCATATTTGAAATGTTTCTTGTATTTTGCTTGCAGTGTAATGGATTTGTTTTTTGTTTCCAGTCGTTTACACTGACCAGAAAGAGGATTGTTCACTACACCAGCTTTGACCAGCGCAAAAGGGCTAACGCTGCTGTGCTCATCGGTGCTTATGCTGTGAGTATCCCATCTCTTTCTGTCCTTCTGTCTTCCTCTGGCGTTAATTACTTTCGCCTGTCTCGAGGATTCATGCCCAGGACGGAATCTGTCATGACCCTGCAAATTAGCCGCTCAGCTGTTTCCATCAAAATCAACAATCCTCCCACATCACAGCATCGACAGCAAATTCGTATGTAGTATGAAGTCTTCTCGGATGTTTGCCAGTGTCCTCATTCCAGCCTCCCCCTCGGAGAGAGCGACAGACTGCTGACTGACTGGTACATCCCCCGCGTTGTGGCAGCACAATAACTACGTCCTTGACTTACTCACATGCCAGTTTGTCCTGTTCCAATGCATTCATTCATCTATCCCACCACGTACAAAGTGGCCATTGTGAAACGCCATGATTGAACAAGCGATGCCAGCCGATTGCGCCATTGGGCATCTCCACTTTTCCTGTTCCTGGCGCTCTCATGGAATGACTTCGGTCCGGGCAGATTTATTACTTAGATGGCACCGTTAGCTTTGTAAAAGTCACAGCTGCCATCTATAATGTGGGTCAGTGCCATTCTGATAATGTAAATGACTCCACAGTTTCTGAGCTCTCTAAAGGGTCACGGCACCATTTTTCTGCAGATATTTTAATCCTCTTTTTAATAGCATGCACTTACTCGAGTATATTCAGTTTATTTGTGCTGATTTGTACTGACAAAGCAGCTACTGTCTCACAATGACATAAGCCCTGGGAGATAAGAACGCTTCTTTCCTCATGAATATTGATGAGTCCTAAATGGCAACACGGAAAGGAAGTGTTATGAGAGATACTTCTCTAGTTTCCTTCAAAAGAAGCCACTGTGAACCTGTTCCTTCTAGATCTGTAATTTTAAATATTCGGGAACTGAAAAGGGTGATGTGTTATACAATAGCAGCATCCTTTTTTTTCTTATCCTGGGCTATCCAAAGAGGGGGGGGATCCGATGTTCCCTTGCTTCCCATTGGACGAGGGCCATGACGAGTTATAATCTGGCTTTTTGTATAATCTGATTTTGGACTGTTGTGATGCAATGGCTGCATGCCACCATAAATCCTGTGTTGGATGTTATATTTGTATATATTATTTTCACTTATATTTTTTGGTTTCCTATCTACAGAGACTATTTAGCTACATTCACAACCCCCCCCAACACTATTTAATCATTAAGATTGTGAATGTTAATGCAAAACACATGGATATTATTTTCTTCTTCTTTCCTTGCAAACCTGGTCTTTGCAATTCTAATTATCTTGCAAATGCCTCTCAAAGTCGGTGTACTTCCTCAAAATCTGTCTACTAGGAATGGTCACATTTACCCTTTCAGTCTAAATTTAGTCTGAACCCTGATCCTGGTCTTAATTTAGTTGTCTTAAATGGAAACTCATTTTAGCTACCTTCATAAAACCCAACCTCTGGAGACAGCTGTCAAATCATGCGGATTCTCTCCTGTAATGTGCTCAAGATGGATGTTTTAGATGATTCTCTCATATACTACTGTGATCATCTCCAAACTGCACAAAACCGTTGTTTCTTCTCAGCGTGGGCTTGCCTATCACTCTTTGCGTGCATGGATGTGCTGTCAATGTAAATTGTCTTTCTGCTTGCAGTGAATCTTCTGTAAGTAGGTTTTTATTGATCCAGGCTTGTGTGGGATGTGTGTTTCTGGCAAGTGCAGATGTTTGCTGCTGATCTGCCCTACAGTAGATGACCCAGTTTTATCATATGAAGGAGATTATTGGTTGAACAGATGGGGCCAAGATCTTCCATCGTTTCTCTGGGTCACATGGGACAGTAGGGCGCAACACAAACAAACAAGTGCTGACCCTTCTCATGGGACTGAACTTAATCTCCTGAACTGTTCAGCTAATTGTTTGTTGGTGCATATTTCATGAGCTTGTTCAGAAATGATACAGCTCTGGCCTCCTGTTGAACAAATACAGCCTTCACAAACAGTCAATTGAACTCTCTCCTAGTTTGTCTTTTATGTTGTCAAGTACTGGAGAGCTTAAGATTAGTTCATGCAAAAAATATGCATTTACGTTGTTCCAAACCTGTATGACTGACTTTCTTCTGTGGGACAAAAAGAAGATATTTTGAAGAGTCTGCAGGTTGCTCTTTTCCATACAATCACAATAAATGAGGACTAAGGCTGCCGAGCTTCATAAGATGCAAAAGTGTCAAAAAAGTATCACAAAGGGGTCCATTCTATATATTAATATATTCTAATTATAAATTATTCTAATACATTTTTACCGGATTTTTTTCAGAATAAGTTTTTCATTTCCCACTCATTTCATTCAGTAAATCTCTTGTTCTATTCTGAATATTGTTACATTTAAAGGGTAACTATAAACTATTTTACATGTATTTCTGAATGTAATAGTAAAATGTGATTTGGACACTGCAACTTATCTATTTATTTAATTGTTTTTAAATCTCAACAGTCCAATTTTGACTTATTTTCCGGAAAATATGGTAGTTATTTACAGAAAATCACATTTGCAAGTAGCAAAATGTCAGATTTGTGAATATATCATTCTTGTGAGTCAAATCTTTTCAATTAATCAATTGGTGCAGTTTATAAAGTTAGTCTGAATGATTTTGGAAATGGAATAGAAAATATTCAGTGAATATTTAATATTTTAATTATTGTTTGCATGTTTGAAGCGCGGAAATTAGTTTCCATTTATTGTATTTGCATAGAAAAGAGCAATTAGCACAACCTTCAACATTTCTTAATTTGTTTTCCACATCCAAAATAACGAGTATGCCAGTAAATTACATAATTTTTTTTTAGACTGACCTATCCCCTTTTCTGTATTTTATGCATGTTGGACAGCGTTGAGGTTCACATGCGTTTCTTTTTCTTGTTGGCACTTCCCTGCTGCATTCTGACACCAAGCCACAGAAATGTTTAAGGAGTGAGCAGAGATCTTATTATAGAGCTCTTTCTCTCTGTGATGTCAAGAGGGATTGGCATGGATGAAGGGAATAGATGACCGCTAAAACTCGTCACTTCAGCAAGTCTGTGTTTGTGACTGCCGCACTGTGCCGTGACAAGTCGTCCCAACTTAAGAAGGGCCCCATTGTGCTGAGCCACAGCATCTCATCTGTGTGACACATTCTGCCTAAACATCACTTTCCTGATAGTACATTTGTGTATTTGAACATGTACAGACATGGATAGGAAAAATGAATGAGTAGGCAGTTGGGAAGTAGAGATTTTTATTAGTTTTAGTTAACGCTGGTGTTAAAGTCTATAAAATGAATTCCAAGCATTACCATTTAGCTGCTTTTCTAGTGCACTAATGTCATTTCCTGTTCCTGTTTCCTGTCTCAGGTGATTTACCTGAAGAAAACACCAGAGGAAGCCTACAGAGCCCTGATTTCAGGCTCCAATGCCTCATATCTTCCCTTCAGGTAAGACGGCCTCATATCCACTTCATCTGCAACATGGGAATGTACTTGGCTATGTGTAGTTCTCCTTAAAAAAAAAAAAAAAGCCAGTTGTTTCCAAAACTAAGCTTATGTATATTGCCTCATTTCTCCCACTTTCCTCTCCCTCTCTTATCGCACATTGCGTTCTAATCTGATTTTGCATGAAATATATTCTTTGCCCAGATAAATAAACAGGGAAAGTGGAAAAACAGCATGGCCATTTTTTTGCAAGTCATGAAGCTGACGTCTATATCGTGATGCTCATAATTGCAGCAGGGTTAGATTTTTATATTGCTCCTACCGGTTGACATCTCTGTCTATTAGTTTGGGATTACGGAGTCCAGCCGGGTCAGCGCTCTCATGTAATCCCTTCTCTTGAGCTGAATTCTGGACTCGGTTCAAAACAGGACAAGGACAGGACGTTAAAACCTTTGAGCTGACCACCATACATAAGGCTGAGTGTGAGTATGCCCTTAAGTATGAGGAAACCCTTCTGTGGCAGGTTCTAGACTGGTAATCTGCAATGTCTGACTTGTGAATGAGTCAAAGGGAAGATTTTGTTGTGAATGGGGTCTTCTTGTTGGGTAATGGTGTTGGCTTTTCAAAACAACAATTACACAACAGTAACCTTCCAATAAATAAGTCTCCACACTTAGTGCAAGTCTGTTTTTCCTGTCACACTATACGCAAGACGTAAGTTGTGGATTTGTGCCTGTGAGACTGCGGTTCTGTTATTTCACCACCTGTTAAACCGACTGTGTTGTCGCCTTTCCTCGGCTGCATCTCGGACAAAAACCTGTGCTTAAAACACACCAAAAGGACTTATGGCGAGTGTGCGTTCTGCGCCTGCGTGTAAGTAAATATCTGTCTATTTCAGCAGATATCAATAGTCTAAAAAAGGGAAACTGAAACTAGGACTGCAGATAAACTAACTGTAAACAAAGCAGTGCTTGCTTACCATTTTGAATACCAATCACGCTGATCACTTCATTCCTCGATCTTCGTTACAATCGGCTCATGTTATTATGAAAATATTTGTGCATTTGATGGCTCAGGTAAGATGATTAAACAGCCTTTTATCTGTACCATCTTGACCTCTTTGTTCACTTTCATCACTTTCGCTTTTATTCTCGTGCACTGACTCATTCGCTAAGCCAATCAGAGTTCTCTCTCTCACCGACTGCCCGACGCCAATTCAACATGCTGAAAAAAAAACTAACTCTAACTTGGTCTGTCCTGGTCTTTAGATGCCAGTTGTGGCTCCAAGCTGTTTCCTAAAATGACAAGGAATTCCCATGGAGATATTATTGCCTTCTCCTAAAACACTGTCCTTCTTCTTTTAAAACAAATTCTCAATTTTGTTTATTACCATGTAGTTAGTATTCTGGGCTAGTCAATCCTCTTGGCTGTTTGTGGCCACCAGATGAGATTTGAGTGGCCCTGTCCTCCCTATTCACTGACCCAGAAACACAAAAGTCTTAAAGTTCACCCAGTCCAAGCACATAGCAGCAGATTCTGTTATGCGTGCATATATAATGATGGACAACAAGAAAGGCAGGGTGACCCTTGGCCTCATCGAACAGAAATGCTCATTGTTGTAGTGGACTCTCGTTGGCTAATGATTCGGGGCTGTATACACTGAATAGTGAAGAGGCCTGCATTTTCTGAATCTGCGATCTTCAGTGCAGTCCCACGGTGCTTTTAGCCAAGGGTTTTATAGATATATGGAACAGGCCATATATCTGTACCTTCTGAGATGTGCTGTAAGTGCATCCGGTATAGATTAGCTCTGGCCTTCAAACAGTTTGGAAACGTCAGTCACTGGATGCTAACAGGAAACAGCAGATTTGTTTTTACTGTGCAGTTATTAGTGCTTTTCCCAGAAGGCCAAAATCCCCCTTTGCTCTTCTTCAGAACACATACTTTCATACTTGTCATCAAGGGAAAACCTTTTACTCATTGACCATCACTGGTCTGTGAAACAATTTAAACTAAAGAAAGAATTACATTATTCATTGGTGTGTTTATTAGTCAACACATCTATTGTTTATTAGTTCAAATGCTCTTGCGCAGTTTACTTCTTGAGAGATTAACCTTTAACACTTCTTTTTTGAGTAACAGTTGAGCTATTCTCAAAAAATGTTGACGTTCTGAATTATAAAAAGTTTGTTTTGAATTCATTAAAATTTTTCCCATTTAAAAATAAGTATTTATTAAATATATATAGCATTTATTCAGTGTTTATCTTGAGGTGTGCAAAATGATTTCATTTTATTAAATAAAATGTTTGCTTATGAAATTATGCCTTGTATATGTTCTTTTCGTCACTGAAAAGGCAAGGCACTTATTAATCACTTAGTCATCACAATTATTTAAAGTTTTTAAGATGTATAAAACCATAACTGCTCCTTGGGCTTGTCTACACTTGTAGGGAAGCAATTATTTACTGTATCTTCCCTATTATGTTTAATGTCCAGTGGCATCTAGGACAACCATTATTCCATATTTAAGTCAGTTTTGTTGTGCTTATTGTATACCTGGAATTGTAACATGGACGGTACACTTGTTTTATGGACCTGGTTAGGGCAGGATTTTGATATGTGGTAAAGTAAAAGCTTAAAGGGATAGTTCACTTTGAAATTTAATTTTGGTATGTTTTAGCTTACCTCAAGGGCATCCAAGATGTAGATGTCTTTGTTTCCGCAGTAGTTTCAATTTTGATATTTTTAGGTCAAACCGTTCTTGTCTGTCAGTCATATAATGCAGGTCTATGGTCACCACCTCAAAGAGCATGCACAGAGAAGTCCAAATTAAAGGGATAGTTCACTTTGAAATTAATTTTTGATATGTTTTAGCTTACCTCAAGGGCATCCAAGATGTAGGTGTCTTTGTTTCCGCAGTAGTTTCAATTTTGATATTTTTAGGTCAAACCGTTCTTGTCTGTCAGTCATATAATGCAGGTCTATGGTCACTGTCTCAAAACACAACCACAGAGTCCAAATTAAAACAATTCCCCACGTCCCAATGAAAGAATTCCCCATCATAAGTACACATTGATGGCCTAAGACACGAAACGAGCGGTTTGTGTGAGAAAACGAACAGTATTTATATCGTTGTTATCTCTTGAAAACAGCACACGTCCAAATGATCTGACGGCGCGGGCGGGTATAGATATATACATAGATGTCGCCTTGGCTACGGTTTCGTTCCAATGAACTGCAGTAGCGAAGGCGACATCTAGTGTATACATCTATACCCGCCAGCGGCCGGGTATAGATATATACACTAGATGTCGCTTGGCTACAGTTTCGTTCCAATGAACTGCAGTAGCCAAGGCGGTAAATATACATATATATATTTAATAAATATATAAATATATATTTATGTAAATATACATCTATGTATATATCTATACCCGCCCGCGCCGTCAGATCATTTGGACGTGTGTTGTTTTCAAGAGATAACAACGATATAAATACTGTTCGTTTTCTCACACAAACCGCTCGTTTCGTGTCTTAGGCCATCAATGTGTACTTATGATGGGGAATTGTTTCATTTGGACGATGGGGAATTGTTTTAATTTGGACTCTGTGCTTGTGTTTTGAGCCAGTGACCATCGACATGCATTATATGACTGACAGACAAGAACGGTTTGACCTAAAAATATCAAAATTGAAACTACTGCGGAAACAAAGACACCTACATCTTGGATGCCCTTGAGGTAAGCTAAAACATATCAAAAATTAATTTCAAAGTGAACTATCCCTTTAAGCAATTCCCCATCGTAAGTACACATTGATGGCCTAAGACACGAAACGAGCGGTTTGTGTGAGAAAATGAACAGTATTTATATCGTTTTTACCTTTTGTACACAACCACGTCCAAGTGATCTGAGGGCGCGCGCGTTTCCTGGTGTGTGACGTGTGCGCGCGTTCTGGCTTAGTCTGCGCAAGCGCCGGAAAGGCGTGGTTGTGTACAAGAGGTGAAAACGATATAAATACTGTTCGTTTTCTCACACAAACCGCTCGTTTCGTGTCTTAGGCCATCAATGTGTACTTACGATGGGGAATTGTTTAATTTGGACTTCTCTGTGCATGCTCTTTGAGATAGTGACCATAGACCTGCATTATACGACTGACAGACAAGAACAGTTTGACCTAAAAATATCAAAATTGAAACTACTGCGGAAACAAAGACACCTACATCTTGGATGCCCTTGAGGTAAGCTAAAACATACCAAAATTTTATTTCAAAGTGAACTATCCCTTTAAATTACTAAGACTCAAGACACATCGATCTACTGGTCCCCAAAACCATTCATTGAGTATGAAATCCTGCGGTATGTTTAGTAGTCGTGCCTCTTATGGCACTTCTTCCACTCTGTTTGCCGTCCTGTCCATCTTGAAGGTTGATTGGACCCTTGTTTCTCCACAAAGATGTGATTGTTAGCAGCGGTGTAGCTGCGCAAGGGAAGAAAAGCGCTTTGTCAGTGTGCCCCCCACTTGGCTGCTGTAGCCATGCCACTCGTGGAGACAAACAGTGCGACATGGTTATGTAATGCTTAGCAATTGGTTAATTCAGAAAGTAAATAGTTGTGTTGTTTATGAGAGGGAACGGGGTTCCTGATGGCAAACAATGAATGGGCCATACCATTCAATAAAGGGAAGCTGTGTGTGAGACCCATGTTTGAGTACCAGAGGAAGAAACTACAAGAAGTTGTTGGATGAAAGGGTATGTGTAATTCTGAAAATAATAACATGTTGCACCTACTTCTATGAACTGCTACAAAGTTCAACTGAAAGGATCTCTTCAGTTACATTTTACTTGTTCCAGGCTTGAATGGATTTTGGTTGTCTACTATTTTTAACTGTGAACCTGACCTTTGGCTGATCTATTCTGGATCATTGTGGCTAGAAAGTATGGTTTTGATCCATCTTGCGTAAGCAAATGCTTGCTGTCCGACCAAAATATCTGCACATTGATCTTGGTTGCAGAGTAGTTTCCCACACCAAGTCCTACATAGAAAGAAACTTGCATAATCAACAAGTATCCACCCAATAATGGAATTGCACAACATGACCTCAAGTTGTCTTCAAGCAATATATTTTTAGAACGACATTTGAAGTAACTTGAAAATTCAAGTTCAAGTTGAAATTCAAGTTCAACTGGTGTGGGTTTGTTGTTCAGGTTTGGAGACTGTGCTCTAGTGTCCCGGATGGAGAGCTTCAGTCTTAGATGAATAATTTAGACCTTGACATTGCTCACCCATTATGTAAGAACAGTGAAGAATTTTTCCCTGTCTGGCCAAATATTTGGTAATTCTAAGAGAAAAGCAGTGGCAGTCTCGCAGAGGAAGTTAGCAAGTTCCACTCTGCCCTGTGCGGCAAGATCTAGTAGTTTTAATTGTCGATTTAAACTGATCTTGCTCACTGTGTGTAGGCCCAACTTATCTAGATGAAGAATGCTTAAATAATATAGTCTTTTGGCTCTCATTGAGGATCTCCACCCAGTTCTCTATAAGGAAGGGTGGGTTTCCTGTTTTTTTTTTTTTTTTTTTTTTTTTACAGTTTCACCACTGCATGTGTTTGCCAAATTTAAACTAAACCCATGTATTCCTTCCTCATTCGATCACTGTCACATTTCGTCATCAAGACCTTGCATAAAATCCTGTCATGTCCGTTTTTCCACCAGTGCTAGGATCGACCTAGGAAATTGGGCTTTCATTGCCCTTTTATTTCTTCTTTCAGCTCTTGGTCCGCTAAGCTCTACCTGTCTTGCCAAGTTGCGGTGCATGCTGAAAGCTTTTAGACTTAATAAATCATATTTAAATACCCAGCCTACTAAGACTCAGAGGAACTTTGACCTGAAATGATTACAGAGGCCACTACCTTGGCTGTAAATCTGTATTTGCTATAACAAATCATGTCCACGGTGATGATTACGTAACAACACTAATGTGCTACTTCAGGTTTTGGCATCTATAAGCTTGTCCTGCTTTGCTCCTCTACAGTGCTTGCCCAGGACACACCCTGTGCTTAACAGCTCTGCTTATCCCAGCCTTTTAAACCCAGCCTGAGACTGTATATGCAGATTTATATGTGAATGCTGTGACCAACCCCTTGTCCGATACCTTCTTTGTTGGAGAAACTAATTACGGTTGATGCATTCCGTGAGATAGAATTGTCTGACTTGCCCCTTATAGGAACAGCTCTTGAGACTGTATAATTGCTTGTTTAGACAAAACTGTCCATCTAATTGTCTAGTCTATGGATTTAAGTTCTGGGCTGATAACCGAAAGTTCCAGACCCCACAAGGGGCAAAACCAATGTGCCCTTGTGCAAGGCACTTGACCTTTTGGCTACTCTGTGGTAGGACTTTCATTGTAATGTATTGCAAGTCACTTGCAATGTTTTGAAAACATCTAGGCTACTAAATGACTAATTACTAGATGATGGGCTGTTTTTGAATGAGGTTTGTCTAATTCCTGGCCTCCAGTAACGGAGGTGAGACATTACATAATCCTCAGGATGTTAGTCTATAATTGGTGCCAGTGAGCTGCTGTTTCTACAGCCAAATCGATTGGCACAACATTTCTCTGTACTGTGGAAAGGAAGATGAATGAGCCTCTGGCTGGTGGGAAAGTCTCCAGCTGTTTTTGGATCCTGTTGTCGGTATATGGTACATATAATTGTGTGAACAAAATAAATTTTTCTTCAAAGCTCTGTTGGAAACTTGCCTGGGTTTTCTCCTTGTCTCCATTTTGTTAAATACATTTTTATAACATAACATGACATTGTTTTCTTAGTGTTTTTCTCTTCATGTTTGAGTTGGTGGTGGTATAGCCTAGTGGTGGTTAAACATCTGTGCTGGTATCCGGAAGCTGCCGATTGAAAACCATCACTGTTTTTCCTTGAGCAAGGTACTTATCTCAATATTCCCCTTTAGAAGAAAATGGGGTTAAGTTATGGAAATCAGGACAATAACAATTAACATAAAATTGTGCTTAAACCTTTTTGGCTGATTGCGATTATGAAATCGTAAAGGCTGCAATTTTATTTTTTTTATGCGCTGCTTTATATGTGCTGTTTAATTTCGGTTAATCGTGCAGCCCTAATGGAAATGTTACTTTGAAAGCCATTCATGGCACCAACATTTAACCACAGTGTTTTGAAGAAATCAACCTACTAATGGCATACTTATCAAGTCCATTTAAAAAAAAAAAGTTTTTGTGGTTACCTTGAAGTAGTGCATCAATACACAAGATCTCATGCCCTCTTCTGGGAGTTATGAGCATGCATGATATGTGGTGAAGTACGTGTTGTATGTGTGGGTGAATGGAGCATGATACTTTCCATTGAGGCACACTGGGAGACTAATGAAAGGATCCCAGCAGAACACTGACCCACTTTTTATGCAACCCAGCCTGCATCATAAACAGCAAATTAAGTGCATGCATAATGCAAAACTCAATTTAAGTAGGCACAAAGAGCCTGTTCCTTGACGTGCGTTAGGAAAGGGGTTGTGCACTGGGTATTTTATTACAACCCTCTCTTCCCTTGACCCAATGACATTATTTTAGGTATACAAACAAACCTAAATTGGACGTCCTCATATACGCGATCAAAACAGGCTGGTTCATGACATTGATTTCGCCTTGACCCTGGAGATGTAACTCATCGTGTTGTTGGAGACCCACATGTACACTTTCAACTGCAAGGTTTTCTTTCTTTGAGAACACAGATGACAAAAGCCAACACAGTCTCGCATGTCGCTTTACCTTCTCTCCCACATCCAAACACAAAGGCCCTGACCCAGTTACTTGTATTCATGGGCAGGTTATGGTTTACTCTGGATGAAAGCTGCAGAGCCGAGAGCTGCAGTTTAAAATCAGTGTCTTCTTTCTTTCCACATAACATTATATTCCTGTTTATATTCTTGTGGGTGTTTATTTTTTATTGTTAGATTGTATCTTGTGTGAATACACACACGCAAATTTTAACATGCTGCCTTTTTTTCTCTTCCAGGGATGCTTCATTTGGGAATTGCACATACAATCTGACGGTTCTTGACTCCTTGCAGGGCATTAGGAAGGTGAGATATACACTGTAGTACTATGCAAATGTTTTAACGTCACCACTGAATATTTACCATACTATATGTAAAATTAAAGAATATATTATTATTTCTTCAAATATTATTAAATAATAGATTAATAATAATAATTTCCAAATTTGTGGAAATTATTATTAATTAAAAATTGATAAGTTATAATTTATTTTTTAATAACTGATGCACATGTATCAGTCTGTATGATGATTTTGCAGCTTACATTAGCAGGAAACATTTGGTTTTAAGAGTTTCAGCACTCAAGCATACACACAATCCAGGATTATACCCATAGATACTGATTGTCTACTTAATCCTTCTTGGACAGCCAGTGTAAGACTAGAAACCTGTACATTAGGCAAAGTACATTTGTGTCTACGTGTTTTGAAAAAGTGCTTCAGGGATGTTATTTTGCTGATGGCTTATATAACACAACAGGTCTCTTCACTTTGAGCCACAGTGGCAATGAATCTCTCCTCAGCCCCCTATTGTGCAGTGTTTTTCTCTGACTGTCTATCTGTTGGTATGAGAGTGGGCTAAACACATGAATGATTTTACTTTTTGTGTCTTTTTTCAAATAGGCAGCCATTTTCTTTTTTTTCTTCTTTTTTTTGGTGTATCCCACTCAAATCCATTTTGTTTTGTGTTCACTACAGCAAAAAACCACATTAAATATTTACAAACCCAATTCAAATCACATCTATATGCGTTTTGAAATCCAGTTACAATCTGACTTTTGTACACTATCAGTCAGAAGTTTGGGGGTAATCAGATTTTTAAAGAAATCAATACTTTTTTTACATAAAGATGCATTAAATTGATCAAAAGCGACCGTAAATTCTTTTGAAATCACTGTTTCCACAAATGTATGAAGCAGCAACAGTTTTAAACATTTATAATAATATGAAATGTTTCTCTAGAAAGTAGTAGGGCTAGCCTAGAAATCTAGACGCACCCTAGCGGCAGCCAGGGTAGTCTAGCAACTCTCCGTTGACTTTTGGAGCTGTAAAAACTTAAATTGGGTCAGGCCAATCATATCGGTTCCCTGCTACTTGAAAACAAAGAACGGCTGCTGCTGCTGGCGAACAGTCTTTCGAATCGGCTTTGGCCGCGACTCTGGAGGACTTGGAGTTAAGTTTTTCTTTGAGAAAAGAGCAAAGAACGGCACTTAAGTCATTCTTAAAAAAGGAAGATGTGTTCGTAGTTTTGCCGGCCATATTCAAAAGTTGAATCTATCAACTAACGTTAGCTCCGCTGGTGGGAAAACGCTCTGGTTGGTTGAAGCGCTGTCCTATTGCGTGCAGAGGGAATTTGAAAGACAGCCGTTTATCCCGCCCCTCGGATTGAGCCGTGTCTATGGTGAGTTGCCAGACCTAACATCTTGATGTAGGTCTGGCTTGCCAGGCTATAGTAGGGCTGCACAATGAATCAAATTTCTAATCGCAATAACGATTACGAAATCCACGATTACATAATTGTTCAAAGATAGCGATTACAAAAAAAGTCCCACTTACATTATTCTGCGTGCTTAAGAGGTGTGTTTAGAGCATGTTACGTTGTGAGAGGCGAATCACGTCTACTTCAGAGAACCCAGCACTACCAGTGACGTAGGTGCACGCTGATTGGTCGAACATACGCGAAACGCCGGTACCCGCCATTTTGAAAAAGCCGTGTACGCAGCTTTTTAAAAATGGCGAGTACCGGCATTATATTTATTCAAAACACTACAGAAAATCCAACGCAACTTTGAGGGGTCCAAGCCAGACATGATTATTGTATAATAGTTCTATCTAATAACATATTAGACAAGACTGTTAAACAGATCGTAAACTAATGAAGATGGAGAATGGGTGTGCTGTGTGCTTAGGCTCTGCCGTTCTCAGCGCCGTCAAAATAAGTCACAACAACAAGCATGGCTTACATCACTACAGAGTTCCTACTGGTGGTGAGAACGCAACCAGGAAAACGGCCCTAGGGGAACATTAGTTCTCGGGGAACCACCCTGATGTCTAGTTCCTTTAACGAAGTTCTTAGAACTACTGTGAAAGCCCCTAATATTATACCATGCATATTTTTACTTAAAAAAAAAAAAAAAAAAAATTTTAAAGAAACCAAACCAATGTATAGTTGACATTCGAGGCTTAATGCTATAGAAAAGCAATTAAAGTTTTACAGGAAGAGTGTTTTCAGCTTGGTTTTATTTTTATATAGAAATATGGCATGCAGTTGCTTCAAAAAATGGTATAAAGCTATTCAAAACATTCAATGTAAATTAACAATAGCAAATAATTACAATTTCAAGGGAATAATCGACAATTATAATTTTTGTCATAATCGTGCAGCCCTAGCAACTATAAGCATATTAGAATGATTTCTGAAGGATCATGTGACACTGAAGACTGGAGGGAATGGCTGCTGATAATTCAGCTTTGCCATCACAGGAATAAATTATTGGAAAATTACAAAATTGCCTGGAACTGTCTGAATATTCTCTTTTCCTTAAAATAGTGAACTGAGACATTTAAAAAAAACACCCCATAACCTTTTATAATGAATATTATTCATGATTGCAGTTCAGAAAGGAAGTAATTCTAGGCTCTGTCGGAGCAAACAGCATTGCATAATAAGTTTCTATTACAATTCTTTACTCAAAGTTGTTCAACTGGCTTCTAGGTAAATGGCGCTCACGTGAGTTTGTCAGTCACGTCTGTTTCAGGAGTATCTCAGCAACAGCCCAATACGTCTGCAGGTATCGATGTGTCTCCAGCTCGACGCGCCGGAAAGACTCGT
Source organism: Rutilus rutilus (assembly GCF_951802725.1). NCBI lineage: Eukaryota > Metazoa > Chordata > Actinopteri > Cypriniformes > Leuciscidae > Rutilus > Rutilus rutilus. The sequence continues at coordinate 25,669,172 of NC_140222.1, read as the reverse complement.
TGAGCACAGACAGTGAATTCCTTCATGCTTGCTATTCAAAAACATTCGTCACGCCGCTTAAACGCTCTGGAATGTCTTTTTGTTTAGCCTGCGTCAGAAAAAATAGCAGCATCCTTCGAACGCAAACCCATCCCTCCATTGCTTATGTTGTTTATTTAAATCACACGCTCAAAAAATAATTGATTTTAAGTGTAAATGGTTCATTTAGATTTGATAAAATGTTATAAAAATGTTAACATGAATTAAATAAAAGAATATAAATGATTATACAAAAATAATCGAATATTTAAATTCATCCCCTTTAAAACGTTACGTTAAGACCTGCATGACAAGTTAAAATATCGAAACTGGACACGCAGACATTGCATCCTGTGCTCTGCTGTTAAGATTGTAGTTGTTGCTTTGAGACAGATGTATGTGACACTTTTATCATTGCCTCCCCTTCGGCTCTAATTAACAGCCATGTTTTAACAGCTCCTTAATTGCATGAGTCACACGGCATCTGTGAGTGTGATAAACACTGAAGCCTGATAATGATCAAATCACCACTGCTTCCTCTCTCCAAGCTGCCAAAGGGGAGTTAATGCCCTATTTGTCGACATGAGAACAGTTCATTTGTTTTTGTTAGTAATTTGGGTTTATTTAATGGGTAAACATATGGGCTGACGGTTCAGTTCGGTTTCGGTTCAAACTCCGCAGAAGAGTAATTTCCTCAAGTTAATACGAAATCCAAATTTACCATGTTTTTACTGCGGCGCAATTGTGACTTTATTTCTGTATTTCTTGTAATTGCTGCTTTATATTTCACAATGTGATTTCGTTACTCACAATTTCTGACTTTCTCTTACAAACTTGCTCGTAATTGCGAATTAATATAAACAAATTGCGACATTGTGAGATATAAAGATGCAATTACGAAAAAACGAATTTGCAAGAGAAAAACTTGAGTGATTGAAATCACGTTGTGAGAAAGTTGCGATTACAGGAAATATAAAGTCATAATTATTTCTAGTAATTGCGACTTTATTTCTACAATTACTACATTTGTTTCTCACAATATCGCAATAAGTCGCAGTTATGATTGGAAAAATGTGCCAATTGTGAGAATCAAAGCAGTAATTGTGAGAAATGGTCGCAATTACACAAAATAATTGACTTTTTTTTTTTCTATTTCTTGTAATTTCGACTTTATCTCACAATGTAATGTGTATTTATTTATTTTTTTGTAAATTTGTTTCTCGTAATTGTGACTATATAATATTGCAATTTTTGGATATAGTCAAGTTGTGAGATGAAGTCGCAATTGAGGAAAATGGTGCTAATGGTCAGAAACGTAAGCAAAAAGTCAAATTGCAAGAAACATTTAACTTTTCTCGTAACTGTGAGATGTCACATTGTAAAAAAAGTCACAATTACGACTTTCTTGCTTTAAATTCTGTGTATAATATGTAACTACTCCGTCTTAAACATTCGGCCAATGTCACCAAAACATGTTAACCATCAGCCATGTTGGGCATTGTTTTAGGCTACTGTTTGCAAGCTAACCAGGTTTTATTCTCAAGCTTTTAACCAAAGGTATTTCTAAGACATCAACCTTTACATCATTTTGACAGCGACAATCCTCCCTGGAGCAATCACAGGGCCAAGTGTTTCGATCAAGTATTAAGTTCGCTTGTAGATTACCAGCCCACCATTACCATTGCAAGGGTAAAATTAGGAAACTGGAGATTTTGGTAGTGTTGGCAGTAATTAAGAGCAGCTCATCCACACCATCCATTGACACTGCAGAAGAGGATTTCTACTGTAAGCTCTTTGTCCAGTCAGCTGCAGAGGGGGAGGAGGGCGGCTGGGCTCATTCGATTAAACCTGACCAAGAACAAGTTACATAACCTCAGACTTCGAGCGAGACGGCTGGCTGTATCAGGTGCGCACACATCTGTCAGTGCGCCCAGATGGAGTAAACGGACACAGTTGTACGTCTGCACGTGTAGACTTCGCCGTGACTTGTTTGCGTTAGAGAGATGCAGCGTTTCATACCTGAACGCGCTCAGCTGATTGGTCCATTAGAGCGATGCAGCTTTGCCAGCTTGTGATAATCACTCACCCGCTGTGCCCTCTCTCAGCACTGATTAGGTTTTGATTGACAGGTTCAACCCTGCAGCTCAGGACAGCATGTTCCACGGTCGGATGGTTTCAGTGACAGTCTTTCAGTGGTCTGTTTTTATCCAGCTTCGTAAAGGTGGATTAAATATTACATTTATCCACAGACCACCCATGCCACTTTTTTTTTATGGAGACTGGCATCTTGAGGTCATGTGACCACCCAAATCCGACTCTTCTATTATAATCCATACAACATAATGGGGAGGGGACATATCAGAGTTCAAAAGAGGACAAATTGTTGGTGCGTATCTCTTTTGCTCGGCAAGTCTTTGCTTTCGTCTGATGCTGCATTTATATAGCAGTATAAAGTCCAGTACTACTGCTGTATTAGTTATTAATAAAGTGAATAAGAGAGGAAAAAAAGACTTGGTGCACCTTTTAACCAGTTTTCTGGTAGCCAACTGTGGACTCCTACAGCAGAAGAAACCGGACACTCCATTAGACGCGGCCCTCATCGCTCACTGCCACGGCTTATCAGCTCGTGTGCCTTTTTCCTTAATGTCTTCCCGCGCAGCTCTTCATTGAGTACCAGAGACAGGCCGCTTTAGCCCCATTACACTGACTAATTGGTTAAACATAGTCAGACGGTATGGATGTGTGCTCGTTTAGGGTGGGGAAAAAACATATTTGAGACTTTCAGGGGAAAGTCACCTTACAGACGCACATTTTTGCAATTCGATTTGATTAACATATGACTGATGTTTATAATTAACTTTGTTTTTCAGGCCCTTCAGCACGGATTCTTGAACTTTGAGACGTTCGACGTGAATGAGTATGAGCATTATGAGGTAATGATGCCCCTTTTCGCCCCCTCAATATGAAATGTGTCATGCTCATGCTCATTAGGTGGACCAGCAGGCAATGTTTTTTTTACCCAGAATTACTTCCATTGCTCCTCAAGCCGGTTACATAATCATGTTTATTCCATTGGGGCCCAAAAGACATTTTAACGTAATGAAAGTCTCGGCTCGATCAGTTTGATTTAAATCGCATGATTATATGTCGCCTACCTGTGTTTATAATCCGCTACAAGGTTGTTGTACATCTCAGTTGTTTAGACAATAACTGGAACAATTCCCGTCAAGTGAGCATTTGATTGATTTGTCCTTTAGTATTATGTAAATTTTCTGGCTTGTGTTAATCCGTTACCCGCTGTGCCCTCCTATTTGAAGGGGTTACAACAGTCTCGTTTAACCCTGCGTTTTCAGGACAGCACAACTTGCCATTTATAAAAGATACTCGATTGGCTGTTATACAAACTTCCCTGATTAATTTCTTTGTTTTGATCTGGTTCCCGTTTTCTTTATTAATTTTCCATCCCTTGTTTCACTTTGTGTCCTTCCAGCGTGTCGAGAATGGAGATCTGAACTGGATCGTCCCGGGCAAACTTCTTGCTTTCAGCGGTCCACATCCGAAAAGTAAAATAGAGAACGGTAAGGCTGCTTGCCATGTTTTAGCCATAAATTGTATTAATTTAAGCACTTGATGTAATTTACTTACGTGACAGTAGAGGGGGCCCTTGTTTTACAAGTCATCACAGAATCACACACACATAGGTAGAGATTTCAACATATTAGATATGATTGTTTTTGAAAGCAGATTGTTCAGTTAGGGCTTATAGGTATTTGTTTAAATCCTTAATCCAAAGCATTAAAGTTTGGCATGCAATTTATGCTTTTTTTTAAATTTTACTAAATTAATTTATTATATACTATAATTGATTACATACTAAGTTAATTTATATTATATATGAATATATGTATTTGTGCTTCACCTTATATATACATGTATGCATGAATGTGGTTGGTATGTATGTATCTGTATGTTAAGGGTAATGTAGTGTTAAAGTCTAATAAATAATATATAAATGTTGGTGTGTATGGTTAATATGTAAAATGTATGGTTACATATTGGATATGATAAAAGTAGTTTTTAACTTTAGCATGCTATTTGTTTTTTTATTTGGAATACATTTCTGTATGAATTAGTTGGATTCATTTATACAATACATTATACAATTTATACATTTTCTATTTCTATTAAATATAAATAAATATTTTTGCATTATTTTAAATGTATTTATTTAAATCTGGATGATGTATATTATGTGTGTGTGTTGTATATATGTATAGCTTGGAGTGTTTTTTATAGAAATGAAAAATAACAATATATAATAATGTAATGGTTTATTATTATTATTATTATTATTATATATTAATATATAAATATGTAATTTTATTAATATATACTTATACTATATTTCCCATATTTAGATAAAATAATATAGATATGTGAAATATATGTATTTTTAAAATATGTAATGGTATATAATTATAAGTGTATCTTAATTATATAATTGTTTTTAACATGCATGTATAATACTAAAAATGATGAATGGATGGACTTCCTCTTGTCTTGTGTGGCAGGTTATCCTCTACACGCCCCCGAGGCTTATTTCCCATATTTCCGCAAGCACAACGTCACCACCATAGTGCGCCTCAACAAGAAGATCTATGAATCCAAGCGCTTCACAGATGCTGGTTTCGATCATTACGACCTGTTCTTCGTGGACGGAAGCACACCCGGCGACGTCATCACCCGCCGCTTCCTGCACATTTGTGAGAGCACGGATGGAGCGGTGGCCGTGCACTGCAAGGGTGAGACGCCACTTAAATCAAAGACATGGAAATATGGCCGCACAGCATCACCTCATTGACCTGCTAGCAAGACAATTGTTGTCAATATGTTAATGATCTTTTTATGTTGCATGAAACATTTAAATGCTGTGTTATTGATCCGACTCAATGAAGACGTTTTTTTTTTGTGGAGTTTATGGTCTCACAGGAACTAAAAGGGAAATTAAATGTTAACAAGCATTAGCCTAATAATCAATATTATGGTAAAGTGGCCTTGGAAGTACATCAACAAGACCATTAAACACCTGTGACCTTTTTCCTACCAATCACAGCGGGTTTAGGCCGGACGGGGACTCTGATTGGCTGCTACCTAATGAAGCACTACCGTTTCACAGCTGCTGAAGCCATCGCTTGGATCCGCGTCTGCAGACCCGGCTCTATTATTGGACCCCAGCAGCATTACCTAGAAGAGTAAGTCCCGAAGCTACCCACAATGCACCACTTTTGGCCTCTTAACAACTTTTTTTTCCTCCTTTTTATTGTGCACTACGTTTACATAATGTTGATGAGTGCTCTAACTTTGGCTCAAAGTCGTGTATTTTCCACAGCGCAAGAGCTTATTTCGAGAGCGCACTCCTTTGCTAAGCAGATAAGGTCAGCAGATGTTCCAGATCTGGCTGAATCATCCAACTCTGGCTTGGGTAAAGGAGTGCTCGTGGAGTTTGATTCAGCTTTCGTCTATCAATGAGGCCTTTCGTGCGTTGTAAAACCAGACCATGGTTCGGTTGTCATGTCGAGTTAAAACAGAGCACTGGCCATGTGCAGGTCAGTTAAACGTAATCTCTCAAATATTTTGTTGGGCTTAGACAATGCTGTGGGCCGAGAGAATGCCCACCGCAGGATAGATGAACGTTATCTTCACGCATATTTTCCACCTTAGGGCACTGTGAGACATTTGAGATTCCCTTTCCTCTGTGCTGGACACAAAGTATCCGTTATCGGGCATTGGAATTGATTAAACGATTCAATCTGAGACCAGATTTCTTTTCACATGGCTGAATTATTTGTGCAAAACAAGACATTGAATGGGAACTGTTGTCTTTGTAACTGTACAGGAAGCAAGCGAGTCTCTGGGCTCATGGAGATATTCACCGCTCCAAGCAGCGGCAGTATGAGGACAGATCCGTGCCTCACCTTATCTCCAGTATTGACAACCTCTCCATCAGCACCTCCATCTTTAAATCCCACAGCTTGGACCGTATGGAGGAGGTGAGGCCTAATGGGACATTTTTTTTAAATTTGTTTTATTTAAATTAGGGATGCACAATATATCAGTAGCATATAGTTTATATATTGTATATTAGAGATTTTTTTCGATATAGAACTTTTAATTCTTCATGCTCATTTCTTCTTCTTTTTGCATTTAGATGATAAATGTACAGAATGAAAGCAGTAAAGATAATGTTCTAATGCCTAAATTCACTTGAAGAATTTCAAATTATTTTAGTTGTTAGTCATTTTAAATGTGTGCTTACATTTGTTCAAGTAAATTTGAATGATTTTTTAAATCGAATTACTTAAAAATATATATATGTTTCCTGCAGAAGATGCTATGTTTTGCAAGGGGGACCTTAATTAATTTAGACAAAGCTAAAAAAGAATATTAATATCGGCTATTTAATGATTATCAGCCGTAACATGAAAATATTTATTTATAATATATTACTATTGGTAGAGTATAATGTTAGAGAGGGTCGTAACCACTATATACATCGAGGAAAAAATGTACAGATATAATGTAAAAAAAAAGAAATTATTTATCACCTTAGCGACATTGGCCTGAATTTTATTCAGTCTGTATTTTACTACTTAAAATGGTTATTTAAATATTTCTTAAACGTATTTAAATAAATACTTATTTAAATAAAATCACTGAAATACTGCATATGTGTAGTATAAATCAGATTTTAGACCTTTAACTCAACTCAAGCAGCACCTCTTTGGAGTTATGTCAGCTGTTTAGATGTTCTCTAACTCTCGACAGAATGATTACACTGAGAACGATCTCGGTATGACGCAAGGAGACAAACTGCGTGCCTTAAAGGGTCGACGGCAGCCGAGGTCTGCAACTATTGGAGCCGTAAGGTAAGATGCCATTGCTTTTGTTTTTGAAGGGAAAAAAAACTATTCTTTTGTTGGTTGAGCTATAGCACAACCTGCAATAGCGCCACATGTGGCAACACTGAGAATGCAACTCATTTTGACTCAAATTGCGTTTCGTGATGCAGTAGTCTATTTTGGGCCTGAATCTCAACCTAGACAAAAAAAGCAAAGCAAAGCTGGTCTAAGACTAATATCATATCTTCTATTCAGATGTCCATATAATGAGCCACATTACATAAATGACACTCATTCATTCCCCTTCATGAATGAAGTCTTTTATCAGGACTCTTTCAACTTCCATTAGCTTTTAGCTCAGTGAAGAGAGAAATGACACCAGGCCATAGTTAGTGTTCCAGTCCACTCTAAAATGCAAGACTGAGCTAAAATTAATACAAAAGAACACAGATTGGTAAGAGCACTGATGCATCGGGCACAGAGCTAGTTGGCATAGTAACATGGCATTCCTGTTGTTTTGGAGAGATGTTTTCCCTGTACCTCTTGATTGGCTGACCATTGAGAAACATTCTGCTTTCTGCTTTTACATCCCTTAGTCCTAAGTTTGAAATGGAATTCTAGCATACTTATTTCATATATATATATATATATATATATATATATATTAGTGCTGTCAAACGATTAAAATATTTAATCGCGATTAATCGCATTAATGTCATAGTTAACTCGCGATTAATCGCACATTTTTATCTATTCTAAATGTCTCTTGATTTCTTTTTGTCCCATTACTTTTTTTTTTCTCATTTTAATGCTCTTATAAACATGGAAAAGTGGATCGGCTTGCTTTGTGCAAATGTTTTTTTATTGAAAACAACATTGGCATGTACTGTAGTGTTCAATTTCACACTAACATTCTCACTTGGAGCAAATAATCTCTCACACAGTGTAACACTGTCCATCAATAAACGGGTGAAAGAAATACTGACGAGGTCCTGATATTGACGAGGGGGCGGAGAATTCGCACCAGCTGTGTGTGTGCTTGGCCATCAAGTGGTATTTCAGACTGGACGTGCTGCGATGATAGCTCAGTTCACAACGACAAAACACACAGATCACTTTGGTCTTGTCAATTGAACCATTTGGCCACTTTTTTAAAATTAAACTTTCCATTCAGAATCTTATTGGCATCCATTTCGGCGTCTCGCGCTCATCATTCATCAACTCAAAACGTAGCGCTAAAGGGGGTCGCACACTGGACGAGAAGCAAAGCGCAGCGCCTCGTATTTAAAATTCGAACACATTATTCTCTATGAGTGTCCACCACACCGGCGACGCCATTCTGCGTTTTTAATGCTGGCCATAAACTGAGAAAGCGCGCGTCCGATGTACGATACAAGTTGTCCTAGACGCGGCTTCTTGTCCACTCTTTGGCTGCCTCGCAAGGCCAAAAAAAATGTGCGTGCGGCGTGCCTGTTGTTTTGTTTCCGGTCTAGCTAGATCCGGTGGTGTTGTAGTTTTACTAACGTTACTAGTTGTTGCAAAAGCATGTGAAAAAAAACGACAAAGTTTGCTAGGCGTTAATCGCACGATAAAAAAAAATGACGCCGTTAAAATGGGTTTGCGTTAACGCCGTTAATAACGCGTTTAACTGACAGCCCTTTTTATATATATATATATATATATATATATATATATATATATATATATATATATATATATATATATATATATATATATCTATCAACGCATTCTCATCCTTGGACGTCACATACTGACCCTTGTGACATTTCGTCTACATCGAACGCACATGGCACCCTTTAGCGTCAATATGACACGCACAGGATATGGGTAGGTTTAGTTCTGGGGTAGGTTTAGGGTTAGACCGCTAGGAGGCGCCTTCTGGCTCATATCTATCTGCGTCTCATATTGACGATAAAGGGTGCCATGAGTGTTTGATGCAGACGAAATGTCAACAGCGTCAGTACTATGACGCCTTGGGATGAGAACGGGCTGATATATATATATATATATATATATATATATATATATATATATATATATATATATATATATATATATATAAGAAAAATGTGTAATTTATATATAAATTTATACAGTATATGTATGCAAATATTTCTTAAATATATACATGCATGTGTGTGTATTGATATATACAAAATAACTATACACAGTACACACACATATATTATGTAAACACAAACTTTTATTTTGGATGCGATTAATCGCGATTAATCTTTTGACAGCCCTATATATATAATTGCAATCAAATATGTGTGCTATAAAGCTGCAATTGCACGTTATTTTTCTCAGAATTATCTCTTGCAATTCTGACTTTTTATCGCAATTCTGACTTTTTTCTTGCAATATTTTTTTTTTTTGCGAGTTTATATCTCACAATTCTAAGAAAAAGAAATTCTCAGAATTGCAAGATGTGAACTCTTAATTGTGAGAAGAAAAAAAAAGTCAGAATTGTGAGGAAAAATATATACCGTGTTCCGGTTTTGTGAAAATAGTATGCAAAACGTTTTTAACTTGCATCTAAATATTACCTCAGAAACATATCTGTATATAAATAATTTTTTTTAGGCAATTGCGGTTTATTGATTGATTGGATTTGTAATACTAGAAATTGAAGATAGTTGAGTGCATTGCATTGTGGGATATAGTATTTCACACAGTGTGCTCGGCTTGTGTACTGCACAGTTGATGTAGATATGTAGGTAATGTAGATAATTTGGGCATTGAAAATAATTTTTTCACTTGAAACTCAATTATTACATACAGCTCTATTTTCAAAAGCAGTTTGTTACATAACCAAGCAGTGTGTACTTGAACCCAGTGTCATCTCAATGTTCTTCCAACAGACTCGAGGACATGAAGATGCACACTAGGTCTCCATCTCAGCCTCTCAGGTAACTTTTCATTCCAAACTTCAATTTCGTTTTCTTTAAAGGTCATAAAGAGAGGTCATTTACATATAATAGTCTTAAAGGTACAGTAGCACAACCACCTGTTTAAAGGTTTTAAATGGTTTTTGGTCTATAAAACGGTTTATAAATGAACTTTGGATAAATAAATAAAAAAGTAAACTTCTGAAACTATAAAACATGGCGCTCTGAAATGCTTTGAAGTAAGCTGTTGGCTCAGTACACTAGCTATTTTACCTAGGACCTCTGAGGTTTACAAGTTTACAAAAATAGCCCAAGGAATAAACACAGCCTACTTACGGTTGGCGTTCTACATACTTCACCCTCTAAAAGACAAATTATACCCCGGCGTATCTTAATTTCCAACCCCTCCTTGCGCACAACGCTAACAAAGCAAGATCTTGAAGTACCGCTCGATAAGAACAGGACTCTTCATCCTCGTGTGCTTGATGTCGTCAATAATTTGAACAGGCCCCGTTTTAGCACGTTTAACCCAGATGTAAATTAAACACCCCTTCGTGAGCAAATGCGCAATCCTTAATTAATTTCCCATGAAGAGCGGCGAGTTGAAGAGGCCTCTTGGACATAATGGGCCCTCCTACACTTCCTGTCGCAGCTCCTTCTCACAAGGATGAAGGATGAGCTTTTGGCAAATTTGTTTGTTTTGCATTTAGCTGATAGAGACCAAGATTGAGAGAGGGAAAGAGGGAAAATATGTATATCTATATAGTAGGCGTCTATATATAGAAGTGTTTGATACATTAAAAAAAGAACAATAATTAATTCCTAATGAAGATAAATTAATAAATTTTTCTTCTAAAAACATGTTCTTTTTGACACAAACTCTTCATCAATTGACCTTTCGCCGGCCCCTCCCCCAAAACGGCCATTGTCCAATCACACATCATAGCAACCGTTACTATGTGAGCAGGTCCGACAAACATTAGCAAGATGGTGAAGCGTGCGCCCACGGCGTTTGTAAATCGGACACTAGATACCCCGAGAGATTGTCTGGAGGAGTTGTGTTCTTTCCATTCCCAAAGCCGAAAACACAACGTGAGCGATGCCTACAATGGATAAAACAGTGTGGACGGCCCCACTCCCAGTTAAATGTGTCGAACATTACGAAGCATAAATACGTCTGCTGGCTGTGGTGTCGATGGCTACTTAAAGTTTTTTTTTTCTTTTTTTTTCTGATCTGAAAAACTATCCTATCTGTTACTCCAAAAACATAATATTGTCTGAACCGCGAGTTTTATGATCCGTTCCCCCACTAATAAATATTATGGTCTCAACCGCGAGTTTTGTGATCTGTTGTCCCCCTAATAAATATTATGGTAAGTGCATTATGAAAGACAAGCAATGAAAGTTATTTAGATGCAAATTAAGGCTATGTCTGGTTAAACAGTTATTGTGTGATTTCCAGAGGTGGAAAGAGTACTGAAAATTTGTACTCAAGTACAAGTACCGTTACATTGCTGAAATAATACTCAATTACAAGTAAAAGTACTGGTGTCAAAAAAGTAATTAAGTAAAAGTACAAATTACTCTTCTCAAAAACTACTCAGAGTACTAGTTACTAATTACTTTTTAGCTGGCGATAGTTAATGCATTACCAATAAAAATATACAACCAAATCATAGATTTATGTAGAAAATAGCTACTTTTAACACATTTTTACCTTATTGTCGAAGGACATTAATTATTGGATACTGGAATTTCTAACTTCAATATGACACCTTGAAATAGGCTATGTCAATGTTCAGTAGGCCTAGCCTATAATTTTTAATACCATCGGGAAAACTACTACATACTAAATATTTTAATATCTACACTTTTGTCCATCCATTTTGTCAAGGCAATCATTATTTTCAAGCATTGAAAAGCACAACACTCATTGTAACAGTAATCTATTTGAATGGAAAGGTTTAATTCAAGTCTTCTGAAGAGACACGTCCACTTTATAAGGTGAGATTTTAATTTAGGCTTTTGTTTACATATTTAAACATTGATCAATAACCATTACAATAATCTAATATTTACTCACTCAGTGTATTTGTCTTTACAATAGGGTAACGTGAACTGTTGCAATAGCTCACACACAGCACAAGGAAGCTTGATTTCAATTCAAACTGAATTTAATTTGCAAAAAGACTAGATTTTTCATAACTTTTGACAGCATTTAATTCAAGAGCATGGAGAGATTGGAGCTGGACGTCATTTGAGTCTGCAGTGAGAACCACTTGGAGAGATTCGCGATTACACATGATATGACACAGTCCGAGAGCGCACACTCAATATCCGAGTCCAGTTCATTCGTAGCCTATATTTGAGAGCTCGCGTCCAGTTTTCTGCGATTACATGAATGTGCCCTCGCGTTATAATATTGTTCGTGACATTTGCCATTAAAATATGCCATAGAAACTTGCAGGTATTAATAAAATTATGCGTAATAGGCCTACCTGCAATCCCGCGCTGAGAGGAGGCGGGTGTGTCAAACTCGCTGTCGTTGAGATGAGAGAATGAGAACGCGCAGCTGGTATCGTATTGGTGTATAGGCCAAAATGAGTATTGACAGATATTTCAGTATTGATATGTATCAAAATATAGATATTTTTACAGTACTACTATGTAGTTTGTTGTTCCAAACTTTCAGTCCAGCCATTAATCACTCTGAGCTCCTCGCCTCCTTCATGATCAGCTCTTCAAAACCTGCTGCGACTGCGGCGGCTTTCATTCAGTCCAAATATCAGGGGTTTTATTGGTCCGTTTACGATCGAATATTTTTATTGGCTACCGAAATGCCATTCAAAGATTTGAATATCAATTCAAATTGTACTCAGTAACGAAATGTGATTTTACAAGTAGCGAAGTAGATTACTTAGCTTAATATGTACTTGAGTACAAGTAAAATTACAGATTTAAAAATATACTCAAAAAAGTACAAGTACCCAAAAAAACGACTTAATTACAGTAACGTGAGTAGTTGTAATTCGTTACTTCCACCTCTGGTGATTTCGTTTATTGTGCGTTGTCAACTTGAAGCATGAATTTGAGAAAGAAAATCATTTTTGGAAGAAAATGCACCACATACTTTTGTCAATGATATAAGTTATAGCTAAAAGATTGTAAAAGCTTTCAGTTCACCCTGCCTAATTGTAGTTGAAAAGTCAAATTAAGCTTGATTAATGATATACTGTGACTGATCAGATAAACTACAGCATTGAGAATATAACTCCCATGTGTTTTGCAGCATTTAAAATTTTAGTCATAGTGTGTTATGCGAAAAAACACACATAAGAAATTATTGCTGACAGAACTTTTATTTTCAGAGAGTTTTTTCATTCACACAAAAACACAACAGTGAGTGTCTTTCAATGCTTTTAAACACTTGTTTTCTTGTTCTTTGTCATATCACAAATTATGTGTATGAACACCGGTAAGCATTAGCCTCGACAGAGACGTAGATAGTAGTCGTGTCTCCTTCATTGCGTATTTTTATATTTTGAATATATCCCTCCACTGCATACTGTAACCCCTTTTGCCTCGATCTGGAGGATATCGCGGAGGTATTGCTCCAAAAATGGTCACTGACACGCACGGGTATACCTCTCCCCGTCATGGCAATCTGTCGCGCTGGTCGTGTTTGACCATTTGTTTGTCGGACGTAGCAACAGTAACTAAGGGGTGCGGGGCTCGGCGAAAGGTCAATTGACTTTCACTGATGAGATTAAACTGTGAGTCAAAGTTTTTGGAGTGGGTGAAAAAGGAGGAGAAGCTGTGTGGGAGATTGTGATTAGTGGTAGAGAAAAATAAGACTTCAGAATGAATACCAGAATAAGAAAAAAAAAGTGTAAATAGAAACCAAAAGTAGAAGGGAATTTTACTAGGCTGATTTTGGACCCTTGCCTGTAACTTTCCCTGCTTCTTTATCCTGATTTATTTTTCCTCAAACAAAGCGTCGTTTAAACAATACTCTGGTTGCCTTGTTGTAGCGGAAGCAATGACTCCGTTAAAAGTTTCTTCTAAACAGTTAATTTCCTAGCAGAAGTGTTTGGCAAGAACATAAACGGCAGTTATGAATAGTCAGTATGGCATTTTTCATGAAGCCAGGGTGGATTTTGGAGATGAAATGATAGTAGTCAGATTCCCAGTAGCAGCCCAGACTATTTTATCTTGTTTATGAAGTGGTCTTTTATATAATTGCAGACCTGCTTTTGGCTTCTTTTTACTTCAAATCCACCCTGAAAAGTGTGTGTGTGTGTGTGTGTGTGTATCAATTCATTCATATATATACACAAATTATTTATTTACTCCTGTAGAGTTTGCAATACGGTGTTAACATCTAAGTGTTAAGATTTGTACGTGATTTCAGCTGATTTCATGCCTGTCTTTGTGTTTGTGTGTGTTTTATAGCCGAATGAAACCCGCAGCCACTGTCCAGGGTTCCATCTCCCCCCTAAAATCCTCCAAAGTCCCACCATCCTCTTCCGTCTCCGTCTCTGCCTCTGCCAAGCGCATTGACCGCTCTTCATCTTCATCAACCAACCTCAAGAGGTGAGCCTGACCTCCCTTCTAATCAGCTTTCCTCCAGTCTTCTCTACACTCTCCATATCTTTCTTCTGTCTGCTTATTCTCTCACTTGTCCATCAACTCTTTTGTGTAACTTCTTCCTCCTATTTTCTTTCTCTCCTGTCTTCTCTCCTCCCAGCTCCCTGGTGGCCTTCTTTCCTCTCTGTGACTACCCTATGCTCTGAAACGGAGAGCCGTAAACGCAAGGAATCAAGTTGGTTGCTCCGTGCTGTTGGTGCACTGGTTTCAAGCGACTCGTTCCCTGCCGTTTATGTAATCAAATAGCCAGAGCCATATCACCTACCTACTACTGTTTCACTCTCTCCAAACTTGCACTTATCGAGTCATATTGATGTATTTTTGGACCAAGTGCATACCCACTAATTTCCAGTACTGTTCAGACCATCTTGAAAAGCACTTTCTAACACTCTCCAGCCGTGGGCTGGGCGATATTTTATAGATGTATAATAATAAATATGGGAACATTCTCCGAAATTTGACTATTCTCCAGTAATGTTAATAAAACGTTAGTTTAAAGCTATCCGGTCTTTAATAATGTTCTCAAAATGTAAGCGAAAAAAGTTATTTAAACCTCATTTATAAGAAAAAAACGTTTTGGTTGGATAAATATATCTTACGTTTTTTACAACGTTGCTAACTACTTGTTTCTCATTTTGTTCGTTTTTTGTGATGACACAAACTTATCATTGAATCAATTTTTATTTACATAAGTAGATGAAACGAAATTACATTTGGCAAGTTAAATTAATTTAAGTTTAAAGAGTCAATTTTGAATAAGTTGCCCAGCCCTATTTCAGGCTGAGAGTAAATACAATCTCAGCCAATCTACATGCAATTCCTCATCCCTTTATCAGAAGATTGTCCATGATCTCCGTGTCGTGCAGTGTAGATATGGGTACGAGTGTGTCCTCCCTGTCCTCCACCCTTCATGTCTGTTTCCCCTCCATCCCATCCTCCAGCACCAGGTTAGCCAGCTCTTTGGGTAACCTGTACGAACCAAATGGCGAAGCAAACGGCTCTGGGAAACCACCTTCCCCCTCCTCGTTCACTTCCCACCCCGTCCGCACGGGCTACAGCAGCCCGATCGCCCCACACAATTACCACTACGAGGTCAACAACAACAACAATCAGTATAACACCACCAGCACCCCGAACACCAACGGGGTGAGCCCGAGCAGCGGGGCAAAAAGTGTGACCTACAACCTCAACCACACCAGCCTGAGCGGACCTTCCACCAATGAAAGGCAACAGGGGCACCACAGAAGCCCCGCGACAGGGCTGAGCGGGCTCTCTGCACGCTACCTCAGCCGGTCCATTCCCGTAAGTGATCTCTCCTCCCAAGATACACACCCAGCAGCAGCATTTCATCAAATTTACCATGGTAACCATTTGTTTCTGCTAAGATGCTATAGTTACAAATAGTTCACAAGTATGGCTTTTCTTTCTTAAAATCTACAGTGGAGGGTGCCTAATATATTTATGCTTATACTGTTGAAAAAATTATATTTGGAATTTAATGAATAAATTATATTTGGAATTTAATGTGGTCACTGAAATCTTTTGCATGTGTAATACGTTAATAAAACTGTATTTTTTAAGTTAATATTTGATTCATATGCACTTTAATTATATACATTTCCTTTTCTATTTATATATATATATATATATAGAGAGAGAGGAGGGTTTCTAAGTCTGGAGAGAGACACATTTCTAAGTCTGGAAGCTTCTTGAACCTCTTAAACTAGAACAAAAAAGATTCCATATATTTTTATGTTTCACAACTGTAACAAAGGTATTTTAGTGGAAACTATGGTTACCATGGTACTTTTTCTCCCAAATCCTTCCTACTTTACTCTGATCTAACACCACACATCTCGGTTTAAATATTGACGTTTTCTCTAACAGATGCTTTTAAATGCTTCCCTGAGCATGTTGCATGTGAATACACCCTCACGTGCATGTCACTCATGTTACATCTCACTCTGTGTACGTCTTTCTCTACTGTGTTCTCAGAGCGCTATTAGATGATCTAATATTTACTCAATTACTATTGTCAAGTGAGCTTTAATCAAGTGGTCGGGATGAGACCATTTTTTTTATTTTGAGCTAATCCGTCACCCTTCAATTTCTGTGAGTGCATCCCACGCTGATGGAAATTAATACTAAATAAACAAATATTAAAAATGCAGAGCAGGGATTCATTGGGGATATAATGAAGGCTTTAAAACGTAGCTAATATGGGTACTTTTTACATGTATGGTGGAAGGCTGACAGCTCTGATCTGGTTTGGCACTAACATGGCTGCTAACAAGTACTAATGACACCTCAATGCTGCTGTTTGATGCAATGGGAGTGGTGTACGCTGCAAATATGTTCAGTATTTGAGTTCAGTAAATGTTCCCCCGCTTCAAGTAGTTCTTAAACTTTTAGGGCCCTATCTTGCACCCAGCGCAATTGACTTTGTACACCGACGCATGTTTCATTCCTATTTTGCACCCGCGCAAAGCGCGCTTTTCCCTCCACAGAAGCACGTCGCTAAACTAGGGAATGAACTTGCGCTCCCTGGGCGGTTCAGCGCAAAAAAGGAGGCGTGTTCCGGCGCAAACAATCCCTGGTGCTATTTTACTGTTCCATAAAACAATTGCGCCACTGGCCAGAAAAAACCTAGTCTAAAGTCAGTGGCGCGTTGCGCGTTGTTCATTAGGCTATTTTAAGGGCGCATGCTTGACCATAATGTATCGCGTGCACAACGCGCATACACTTTCTCTAATCTACACAGAAGCAGCCGTTTTCATTTTTGCAAATCATATTATTACAAACTAGATAGATAGATAGATAGATAGATAGATAGATAGATAGATAGATAGATAGATAGATAATTTATTATAAAATCATACATCTAGCTTACACATTTACCCACATTATTATATACCTGTTTAACCGAAGCTAATTTGGGTGTGTTTCTCGATCCCCAATGTCACTGGGGATATTCTGGGGATATTTAATTTGATTTTATCAATCAATAAATTCCACTAGAAACAAACCTTGTTGTATTATTTTAATTTAATACTGTGAAGCTGCTTTGATACAATCTGTATTGTGAAAAGCGCTATACAAATATACTTGACTTGACTTGACTTGACTTGACTTCTCTCTCTTTTACGGCCGTGACGAGAGCGTTGCTCTCCTCGGCTGTGAACCGCTCCTGGCGCGCGCCTGGCAAATCCGCCGTTATAATAGCAATACGCCAAGGAAAAAGCGCGTCTGCTCTTAAAGGGAATGTGAGATGATGCTCTGATTGGGTTATTTCACGTTACGCCCAAACCACACCTATGAATAATGAAGCTACTTCAGACCAACCCCTTTTAGATTTGCGCCAGGCGCAAGAGTCATTTATCCCGCCGGGAAAATAGCAACAGCGCCGAGACCCGCCCACAAAGTTACTTGCGCTTTGCGCTTTGACACTTGCGTTTCAGATCGTTAAAATAGGGCCCTTAGGGTTGTTAATCAACAACTGATTCGTATTTTGAACTGGTTTCGGAAACTAAACGATCGGTTCAACGTTTGTGTTGGTTTATGTTCTTCCAACGTTCATGCTCCTCCGACTCAGAATTAACTTCATGCATTTGAATGCTGACTAATTCGCAAACAAAACATTGTTATATTAGTCAAAGACGATTTTTTGGTTGGTTCTTAATCAACAACTTACTTGTTGAACTGGTTCCAAAAACCAAATGATTTTCTTGAAGTTTGGTTCAATGGTTGCGTTTGTTCATTTATGTTCTTCCGATGCAGAAACGAATCATACGCAAGAGAATGCCGATTGATTCGCAGACTTTGCTGTCTGAATGCATCTTTTTTTTGTTGTCAGTTGTGCTCCCTAAGACGTATGTAGACCTTTGTGGCAACAACAATGGTTCTGATTTGCATATATCAGTGTTCTGATTCGCGAATCAGTCACCCTTTTTAAACGTATCATACATTTTTCCCCATGATTAAATGGTCTCTAAATGCACCTTTTATGTTACATTCTCAGTTCCATCTTACTCATAATTACTAAACGAATCATTCATGGAACTGTTAAGGAATCAGAATGGTTAAATTGAATCTGATTCAGAACCAAAAGCATCGAAGCTAGTGTGTGCAGTTTCGTAAAAGCTAGCTTTGAAAGCATAACATAACATGAAGAACTTCACAGGTTGTTAGAGTTTTAACCAGTGTAACTAAAAGTGTTTATGAAAAACATTGCCTAGCCTACCTTTAAATTTCTCCATATATTTTTGGCGAATCAGTGAAATCGGGGTCATTGATCCCAACTTGTAAAGCTTTCATCTTGTTTTTATTTGTAATATAAATATACGTTTTATTGGAGCAATGAATGTCGAAAAGGTCTAGGTTTATAAGAAACGCTTGACCACTGCAAAGAAAACAGATTTATCTGTGGTATTGCGTGACCTGAAAGCACTCAGACTGGATGGAAAGGTTGATTTTAGTTGTCTGTTGTGCTTGGACCTTCTCCAGAACTCTTGGAAGTGGTCCAGCATCAGGGAATTCGGTAGTTCCCCTACAATTTCCTGTTTAGTGCATTTGTTCCCCATTGTGAATCACTTTTTTTTATGCTTCAGCCAGTGTACGTTTATCATGTGATTTTCGCAACTTTCCAGGCAGAATTTCTTCCTGACTACCCCGTTGATGTGATTGACGATTGGCTCATATCACCGTTCTGGATCGTAGTGCGCCGTCTTTGTTCAGAACACTGAGTCACTCCTGCTACACGTGTAGGCGTTGTAAAGTTTCACTGCAGTGATGATGAATATCACATTCTGTCTTCCACTGACAGCAGCACTGCGCTCCGTTAAACAATCTTCCTCAAAGGGCGATCAACTGACAAAGTTTTTTGACGCTAGGTGTTTATAGCGAATATAATTACCGTCAATATATCATCTGTTTTCTTGCTGCTTAAAATGCCTGCTTCAGGTTGTAGTGAATTAGTATAAAGTTGTCTCATTTCTTATCATTATCATGTTATCAGATGCAACTCTCATTAAAAATGAATGACTTTGCTTGGTTTTTCAGCGGCAGGGCCAAACAAAGCTTTTTTTTTTTTTTTTGCACTTCATAATTCTATTGAATGATTTTGAACATGGTACAATTGTGCAGATTGATCTATATATTCTTATAGGTAGCTGAAAACATGATCAAAGTAGTTCAATAATTTAAATTACATTTAATAAGTGGACATTCTTTGGATGTGTAGAATATTCGTAGAACTCAATATTTAAAGGTGCTCTAAGTGATGTCACGCGTTTTTTAGGCCAAAACATTTTTTGTCATATACAGCAAACATCTCCTCACTATCCGCTAGCTGCCTGTCCCCTGAACACACTGTAAAAAAACAAAAACAAAGCAGTCTCTGTAGACAGCCCAGGCTCCACAAACGGCAACAAAAACAAACTGGGCTAACCCGCACCATGAAACATAAACTGTTCCAGCCAATTACCGACAAGAAGGATTTGGGGGTGGGGTTTGGGGGATTAGTGCGCGGATGAGGAGGAGGGAGGGTCTAGCTAGCCTCCGTTTTGTTTGACAATACTTTGAACGTCAACAAGAAGTGACGTCAACCAACATCACTTAGAGCACCTTTAAGATTTTAAATTAATGCATTCTTCCTGGAAAGTTGCGTTCAGACAAGCCGTTTTTAACTTTGAATGAATTTTCAGGATGTTTACAATCAAGGTCAGATTCGCACATTCGTCAAGATGTTCCAATCAGATGTTCAAACAATGTTATGCAGCCATATCAGGGCTCGAAATTAACTTTTTTACTTGGTAGCACTGGTGCTCCCAACTTCAAAAAGTTAGGAGCACCAGCAAAAATTTAGGAGCACCCACCAAAAATGAAGGAGCACCACAACTACAAATTATATATTAACAAATTTTATTTCATCCTGTGGCCAAGATTTGAAATTTGGTCTTCTGGCTCTATATCACCCCGATGATATTGGCACATGATTTGTCATTTGACATAAATTTAGTGAAGGCAAGCTCTTCTTTGGCGATGGTGTATGCGGTGTTATATTCATAGACAGTATGGTTATATTTGACGTATCCTGCCGATTAAAAGCCTTAATAATTGAACCTGATTTGTTTGCCACACACCTGTCCCTGCATTTTTTGCTTGGCACTTGGCACTCTATTGCTATTAATATGCTGTATTAATCTTTGTTAATCTTAGTTAATAAAAATACAGCTGTTCATTGTTCATTAATGTTACTTCACAGTGCATTAACTATGTTAACAAATAAAAATAAAAAAATTCAATAATGTAGGCTATTAGTAGCCCAAATGTTGAAATTAACATTAACAATGGTTAACAAATTAACAAAGTGCAGTTTATTAATAGTACAACTGTGTTAACTAGAATTTAATAAGTGGAACATTATTGTAAAGTGGTACCGATTTGTTATACACCGATTCAGACGTCTCGTGAGTGTGTTGGACAGATCAGTTGTTTTAACCATTCATTAAAGTGAATCGGTTCAAATGAGTTATTAGTTCGCGAATCGGAGTGTCATTAGTGGATGTGTAGCATACGGCAAGCGTTGTGTGATTATCCCTGTAGTTTATTTTTTAGCACAATTCACACTCCACGGTAATTTAGGAGAAAAAAATCTCCCAATGCTCCACGTGAAACTTCGGTCTTCCGCCCTTTTTCTATCGTGTCAAATGATTTTGATTAATATGCGCGAGGGAGAGAGAGCAAGACAGTGCTCGTGTTGTTTGAAGACGTGAGAGTGCGCGCGCGCGGCCGGGGCTTTCTCTCGTCAAGCGGAGCAGTCACTCACGCACCGATCAAAGGCTTTGGCGGCCGCCAAAAAAAATCAATGCAGGAAAACCCCCGGGATTGGTTATATAACGTTGGATAGAATGACGGTCCGGCCATCGCGTATCAGCGCACATAAGGTACACACTGTGAAGTAATTTGCAAAGTTTTTTAGAGAAATGAAAACAGGTCGCACCACAACCATTATTTGCACTCGCACAAATGCTCCCAAATATATTTTTAGGTCGCACAGATTAAATTTCAGGAGCATATTCGAGCCTTGCATATGTGCAACATTTACGCTTGTAGACATTTCTAATTCGTTGGAAACCTGTGGGGCT
The DNA here is from genome assembly GCF_951802725.1 of Rutilus rutilus. Classification (NCBI taxonomy): domain Eukaryota; kingdom Metazoa; phylum Chordata; class Actinopteri; order Cypriniformes; family Leuciscidae; genus Rutilus; species Rutilus rutilus. The sequence continues at coordinate 25,647,551 of NC_140222.1, read as the reverse complement.
TCCTGCGGTATTCTGTGGGCACAAATTTGCTAAGATATTCTTATCAGAAGTTAAAAAGCGTTGAGTAGCCATATTATCCAACTTTTACGATTTTGAATGAATGCGAATCTGGTGTTATTAGAACGTTGATGAAACGTTAGAAAACGGACGACACTAAATGGAACACAATGCTTTCTGTTGCTTCACAATTGTCTGCTGAACGCTTTTTCTTTTCTTCTTTCGTTTATCCCTCCCCCACCCCCCTTGCAGCAATTGAGTACAATTAGCATTCAGTTGTGCATGTTGTACACCTGTGTCTTCTAACCAAAGTGGCTTTTTTTGCACAAAGTCAGTGTAAAAAACACATTTAATGCAAATGTATTTCTTCTCTGAGCTTTGACCTTTTATTCTCATCTCACCCTCATTTACATCAGCGAGGGCTGTGATAGTAATGTCTCAGGTTAGCTTTTTAGACAATTATTTAACTATCCTCTGCCATGTAATTTTCTGTAATTATGTTTAGCTTTGTAATCATTTCATCTTCTGTTTTTTTTTTCCCCCTCTTTTACAGTCCCTTCAGTCTGAGTATGTTCAGTACTAAAGCCGCCACTTTCCGCTAACCCCCGTCCCGCACTGCTGACCTGGTTCCGTCCCATGACGCCTTCACTGTGACCACCAATTCGCTGGCTTCCTTACGCAAAGGGGAACGAGGCCGAAAGCAGATGCTTTTGAAACCGAACGGCTCATGGTTAGCCTCGTGGTAATGATACGTCCGAGCTGATCTGGAATCTGCTGCATGCTGTTAAAAAACACAAACTTGCCTTGGCCATCCTTTCAAACCATCTCTTCTTATTTTTTTTTTATTTATTTTTTTTAGATACTGTCCATGTATGAATATACATAATTGTACTGAAAAATATTTTTAGATGAAGAATTTTGTACTTTTTTTGTCCTATTTTATCTATGATTCTTATGCTCAGTGACGAGGTTCGTTGGATATATTTCTGTGTCTTTGGATTAGGGAATTTGTTCTGACGTAAATATCACGTTTTTGTCTCCTGAGTGTACTTACTGAGTAACATATCAAGTGCGAGGGCTATATTTGAAAGGTGCAAAATGGTTCGTCAGCCACGTGTCGTCTTCAAAGGGATTTTTGGCCAGCGAAAGGGATAAAGAGTGTTTTCTTTATTTGCGGTCTACGGTGGGCTTGTCTCCACGCAACGGCGGACGGCTAATGAGACCACAACCAATTTGCAAGCAAACTTATTTTTCTCTGGAAAAGGGCTTTGTTTGTTCAGTATGAGAAATAGGATGGACTCCTTGTCTCTTTTTCCCATTGTGACATCATAATGTGTGTTATTATCAAACTAATTGAGATCTGAGCTCTCACGGTTTTCAAGGGCTGTTGAAAACACAAGCACCGACACTTCATCTTTCACCAGCACCTCTGAAGTATAATAATATCTCAGAATATACGAGTGAGTTACGAGTTTCTGGCTGCTGGATTTAACATGCACCATTTTTGCATGAGGTAGCGCAAACTGCTTAATATATATATATATATATTATTAACGATAACAAATACTCACTCGCAAGTTGCAACTTTCTATTATAGTAGAGGAGCTTATGTGTAGGCGATGATATGTATAACAAAACCCTTAATGTTATTGCACATAATGAATGTACAAACTAATCCAGAAAAATGTATCCGTTGAGGGTTGTCTCTACTAATTCAGTTATTTTAGGATGTTTACAATCAAGTGCAAATTATTTATCGTACAGTGTTCTTATTGGTTTACCAGCAGGGTTTAAGCTAAAACCTTTGGATTATTTACACAAAAATGATAATACGGTCATTTAGTAACTCTCATGACGTTCTAAACTTGACTCCGTGAAACACAAAATATGATTTTTTTGCACAATGTACAGAGCTCTTTTTAAGGACTGGGACAAAATTATGACAAAACACCATAAAAGTGGTAAATAAGCTTATGAAGACATACGCTCGCTTTGTGTAATTATAATAAATTTTTGCTTTTTAAAATTGTGCGACAAGAATAATTTATTCAATTATAATACATTTTTGCTTTTTAAAATTGTGCGACAAGAATAATTTATTCAATTATAATAAATTTTTGCTTTTTAAAATTGTGCGAAAAGAATAATTTATTCAATGAAAGTCTTCCCCTCTTTCCGAAACTCTCAGATCTCATTCAGTTCAAGAATTGCTTGTGAAAACATGTTGCTCCAGATTTTATGTAAATTAGAAATGAAAACGTTTACAATCATGATGTCAAATCTGATGTGACACGTCTTGACAAAAAACAATTGGCGAATGAAATTTAAGAGCTTCTGCAAATTATTATTATTTTTGGTTAGTTCATCACGCTAAACATGCCTTCTGCAAACTCCGGTATCGTGTTTCTTCGGACCACTTTTCATGGTGTACTTTTAGACCTCAAAATGCCCAATTTATTTTCATTTAACAGAAAAGAGCAGCTTGAACATTCTGCCGAACATCATCTTTTTTTTTTGTTCCACAGAGGAAAGTAAATAGTACAGGTTGATGATGGGTGAGTAAATGATAACAATTACAATTTTTGGGTTAAACTAACCCATATGTTTCTGTTTGAACAAATACTCCAGTACAAGCTTATGCAATTATAACTTGATTGACTGTTGTGTATCTGTATGTATCTTTTAGCCCTGTAGCGCTCTGTACATTCCAGATGGTGTTATGAATTATGTGTATATACGTTTTGGTAGAATCTTTTTTGATTGAAGTATTCTACCTCTTTGACATATACAGTACATGATATAAACTACTCTCTTGCTTATGAAAAAAAAATATATATATATATTTTTGGAGCAGTGTGTAAAGAAAATTTAACAATGTTAGAAGCAGTGTTTGCTATTCACGAGCATACTAAATGGACATTAAAATACAATTTAGTGGTTTGTACATTATTCTTTTACAATGTAAACACGATTTCAAAGACCAAAATAAAAGATTAATTTTGCTTTAGTTTGTTCTTTTCTTTGTGCATGGAAAAACATGATTTTCCTCAAGTGCAGATCCCAAATTATTCGTCTTTTAACGTTGGTAAGTAAATAGGCCTACTGTACAGATTGTGTTATTTGAGCTTCTTTTTAACAGCTCCACAAAAATAAATTAAGTGCCAACGATGCTCTCTCCCTGACAACAAAGTGTGAACAGCAAATCACCACACATTTGTGACCTAAAGTCTTTCATTTCGAGTCTATCTGGTAGCAGGCGTCGAGTCGTGGGCGTCCGGAGACAGCTCTGCTAGTCGAGCGATTTTTTTCACAGCATGCTCTCAGTAAGTATTCCAATATATCAGTTTAATTTCTGCACGATTTGATGCAGTGTCGTGAATTCTTTCTTCCACCTATATTTAGAAAACCTTCTTGCGGGTCCAAAATGATCTACTAAAAAGTGTATTTACGATACTAGGCTTAGGCTACTGGAGTGCTAGCTGTCATAGGTGTAGGCCTACTATATTGAATTGAAACCATGGCCTCGTGTATTTCCGAGCCCTTTCATTCAGATTACGTAGGTAATGTGTATTTCTTTGAATACACATTAAATTCAATAATCATTTAAAGCAAATAGCAGGTTTCAAGACTGCTGCTGCTGCTCTATTCGCTATAATAATAGTCTTTAAGTATCTTTGAAATGGCTCCGGAAAGGCAGCTCGACATGTCAAAACTGTTACGGTTGTTCTTACTGACCTATACTAGATATGAGCACTTCAGAATCAGATGAAGAAATATTCACGCTGCTCTTTTAATGACGTTCCATTGTTGAAGGCTTTAAAGTGCGCTCTGATGCGGAACAACTTAATATAATTCTGTGATGGAACACAGGGAAGATTCTCAGAACTTTGGCTAGCATTTTGTCAAGGTTCTCTCAGACTTTTGAACATGTTCTTCTAGTAACGGTAATAGAATGTTGTTCAAAGTTATATGGTCTTAATATTTTCAAAACACACACACACAAACACACACACACACACACACACATATATATTTTAATTAATTAAACATTTAGTTGGACGTAATGTATTTAAACGTTACTAATACTGTAATAAAATAAAAACGACCTGCTGCCTTAAACATCAATGTTGATTGTACTTAAAAATGTAAGTCATTTCAACTTAAATTACATTGAAACTGACCTGAAAATAAGAGTTGAATCTTGTATAAAAAGCTGAAAATTGCTTAACTTATTTTGATGAGTTAAAGCAATGTAAAAACTGGACATTTTGACCTTCCAGGGACCATTTAGAAATGACGTTTTCATAGCTGAATAGGAACGTTAGCAAAACGTTCTTAGAACGTTTTTAGCTGGTATTTACGGAATCTATTTAATATACAGCCTGACTAGTGTAGTCCAATTCTCCAAACCAATGATTTTTAAGGTTTATTTAATCAAAAACGAACGAATTTCCGATTTATGAACGAACGAATGACTTTTACAAGCCAGTTCTTTTAATAAATGAAAAATTTACAACACGATCATGGTAGTCCGATTCGAGCCAGTTCTTTTTAGTGAATCAGAAACAACAGGATCAGAGTAGTTTGATTTCCGACAAATTAATCGCATGACTCTTATTTTTAATGAATCAAAAACGCATAGCATGACCAGTGGTAGTTTGATTCTCGAACAAATTACTCTTCTAAGCCATTTTTTCAGATACATTCGACATTGTATCAGTGATCAGTGTAGTCCGATTGCCGACGAATGAATCGTATTTTTAGTGAATCAATAACATATAGCGCCACCAATGGAAGTCTGATTCCACAACAAATTATGAACTGATTCTTTGTAGTGAATTAAAGCCATACTGTATCTTTTTTGTTCTGGTAAAAAAAAAAAAAAAAAAAAAAAAAAAAATTATGAACCAAACAAAATGGGTACTAGGTTATTTTGTCATGTCTGACTAAAATAAACAAATATATTTTCTTCTCATTTTTGGAGATTTATTTTCACCCTAGTCCTCATTCATTTTCATTGTATAAAACAGAGCAGCATGAACATTCTGCTAAACTTCTCCTTTTCTCTCCCACAGACAAAAGAAAGCCCTACAGGTTTAAAGTGACATGAAGGTGAGAAAATGATGCCAGAATTTCCATATATAAATAACAAACTAATATTATTTATGTTCTCTGCATATTCAAAATGCATCCTACTGCCCCTCCTCCTTCCTAAAGATTCTCAGTGGGGAGCCCATTATATTACG
>NC_140222.1:25399808-25637308 GCF_951802725.1 Rutilus rutilus | reverse complement strand
AGAATTTGATTGTTTGAATTATAAAGTACTATTTAAAGTTTTTGATAAAATGACCACCTTCCACAAGAGATTTTAAAATGTATATTGTTATGTCTAAATTATAGTGTATATATAAATATAAAACAATTACGACAGAAAATGAATTAATGAAAAGAGCAAAAATGTAAAAAGTAACCATTTTTGCCAGTCACATTTTTGTAATGTGACTTTTGTTTTAAAACCTTATATTAAAAAAATATATATATATATATATATTGTTGGTTTAACTTTAAAAAGTAAGTTACCAGGTTGCCTTAAAATGTTTAGTTCATTGAAATTAATTTTTTTTAGTTACAATAAGTTGAATAATAAGTTTGATAAAAGATGACAAATTATGAAAATATTTCTTTACAGTGAGTTTTTATACTTTGTGACAACTAGCCCGTCTTTTTTTGTTCATAATGCCACATAAAACTTTTAAACATATTTTCTAGATTATTTTAGCTTATTTACTCATATCTGAAACTTTAAATCTTTTTCAGCTTTTCCAAAAAACCCAGTTATATCCGGGTATGATCGCATGATACTGGGAAAGGAAAGCGTTTTGGACTGTGAAGTGTCTTCTGTATACCCTTCGGAGTATTTTGAAGTGCAGTGGCTAAATGGAGACAAGGTTCTCAAGACTGATGAGGGACAACATGGCACAGATGTAGTGAGGATTCCTTACATATTCACACCTTCAAGTGAGGATGATGGGAAGGCAATAACGTGCAGAGCAACACTCAATCTGGATGATGTTCCCCTCGATGAGAAGACCAAGGAGACGTCTGTACGCATGAAAGTTCTTTGTAAGTTGTACTTACTTACATATACTAACGCAAACCATTTTTAAATGAAACTCAAAACGGATGTGGGAATAGTAGTTCCTCTCTGAAGAATATTGACCCCCCATGGTCATTCGTTTTCCCATTGCTTTCACAGCTGCACCGCATAACGTTAAAGTATCTGGAGCGACCGCCGTCTCACTGGGATCCAGTTTAACTTTGACCTGTGAGGCTGAGGGCAACCCAAAGCCAGAATTTACATGGACGGCTCTTAAACCAGATGGCCAGTCTGTGGAAATGGGAAAAAGTCAAGATCTCTTCATACATAACGTGTCCTTATCGAATGCTGGTACTTATCAGTGTGGCGTTAGCAATGACGTGGGAAGACAAAACACCACAGTTTCAGTAATCGTTCAAGGTTAGTGGTTCATATAATTCCTTAAGTTTCTCATTTCTAAATATTAGGGGTGTAACGGTACACAGATGTCATGGTTCGGTACGTACCTCGGTTTTGGGGTCACGGTTCCATAGGAGTACCATACATTTCATTAACATGCGGTGTCAATGGCGGATGCACAAAGTTCAATATTACGCTTTTTCAAGAAATCACAGAAAGTTGAGCGAGAAGGAGAAACAGAGCCATCTACATCTGCCTACTTCACCTTTCCATGAGGATACGTTGAGTGGAGCGGCACCTGAGGCTTCCCATTTCCAGGCATATTTTATCACCTGACTGTAGTGAGACTTTTACGACACAAATCGGCACAATGCCAAATGATTTTTGTCTTACATAACAGCGGAAAATACTTAAAATACTCCACACTGAGTCTGAAATTCTCGTCCGAAATTTTCGCACGTTAAAAAATAAATTCAACCTAACGTTGTCAATCACATGTGCAGACACTGCCTCCGAATCTTTCGTCTGCCGTACAGTTTTGGGGATTGGGTTCGATTTTCTGCGTTTTCCGCATCCGCAAGCATTTTGAGAGGTGTTTTGATAATTCAGAGCCACCGAATGACGAATATGAAAATAACGCATACGAAGATTTTTGTGTACACCCACAATAAAAACAAATCATTGTGGGTTTTATAAAATAAAGCAAACATACAGGATGCCCGATTTCCTTTACGTGAAGCTTGTAGAGCGCGTCACAAAAATGAACCCGAAATCAGTGTTTAGGCTACTACCAAGCTCCTGCGTGCCATCTGAACTCTTGTTTTGGGTTGGTGGCGCATAGATTGTCTCTTCTTCTGCTCTTTTTCCGGTTGTGACGATTAGCAAACAGAGTTGCATTACCGTGCACGCCCCCTTCTGGACTGGAGTGTGGATCACCAGTGACTGACTGTATTCGTCGTCTGACTGTATGCACCAAACCATGACGTCCGTACCGTGAAGGTTCGGGACAGATACGTGTACTGTTACACTCCTACTAAATATGCAGGATCACTTTGATCCTAATTAATCTTATTTTTGAATTTCCTGGCAGCACCTCCCATGGACACACTCATTATAGCAAGTCCACAATCAAGTCTGAAGGAAGGAGACAACGTGAACATTTCCTGCAAGTCCAGCTCTGTTCCAGTAACACAAGTGGTTCTTAGCAGGAGGGAGAACGGTACAGACAGAGAGCTAATGACCAGTGAAGGGAATGAAACATCAGTTATCCTCCACTCCGTCAAGCTGTCCGACTCTGGCATGTTTGTTTGCGAGGCTATCAATGAGCACGGCAGTCAGAGGACCACTCTCAATCTAACCGTTGAGGGTAAGACCATGAATGTATGTCTTGTGTTAGTGGATATTGTTGGTACAAAGTTTGGTCTGTTGAGCAGTTATAGCGTAACCAATTGTAGAGGAACCAATTGTAGGCCTAAATCAAATCCCTAAAGACACTCTGAGGGTACGTTTACACAACAACGATGTGCTTAAAACGTAAAAGTTTTTCTTTGTACAGATTACAACGTTATCAAAACGATCCCCGTTCACACGGATCTGTGAAAACGACTAATAACACTGTTTTATGCATGCCATACAAGTCGTTGGCGATGTCCTTCGTAAAGAAAGCCTGCGCACATACGCATTCTTTTACTACAGTTCACTCGAGCCGAACACACATGCCTACACAAATTACATAATCTATCGGTTTCATTTTAAGGATGTTAATCTTGATAATACTGTATTATTACTTTGTCTTCTGGGTAAATTCCATCTTAAAGCCAGAACCATTCACTGTAACCCCAATGTTAGAATGTTCTCCTCTGATATAAAGTCCCTTTTTACTTCCTTTCAGAAAATGTTAAAACCTTTGAACACAAAGGCTTCGAAAACATGTTTTTTCACGATGTAAAAATGTTATATTCTGTTGATTTGTGTAATTCTTATAACCACTTGTAATGATGTCTGAATGCTCCCCCTCCCCCTTATTTGTTACTGTTAATATCTGTATCCGTTCCAAAAGTTCCATTTTCATGTCACCAAAACACCTTTGTTGTGTAAATGAACGGCCAAAACGCATAAAAAGTCTTCCGTTTCTAGTTGAAAACGGTGTCGAGTAAACAGCCCCTGAGAGAGATTAGTAGTAACACTGAGATTATGGTTCCTCGTCTTAAATTTGAGCTTGAAGTTTAATAGTTGAAGTACAGTTCACATTTCTGCAAATTTCGGCTTGAGGTACCAAGTCAAAACTTCTCTTTTTTTCTTCACAGCTCATTTTCTAGAAGTGAAGCTGCAATCGGATAGTGTCATTGTGTCAGACAGAGGCTCCAGTCTGGTGCTCTCCTGTCAGGCTTCAAGTTGCCCTCGACCTGAGTTCTCCTGGAAGAATCTTTCAAATATGCCGATCCTCAGGCGAATTGAGACTGATGGCTTCCAGTCCCAGCTGTTTCTTGATCCAGTGGACCTGGAAGATGAGGGAACTTACGTCTGTGAGGTCACATGTGGCTCGATAAAGAAGTCCAAACAGACGGAAGTGAAGGTGTTTTGTAAGTATCTCAAAAGGTTTACTATTTAGTCTCGAGTTTACGTCAAAACATTAATGTTACATAGTTTTCGACATCTCAAGGTGAAATGTGTCATTTCTGTCACTAGCATCACCAAATAGAATCGCAAGAATAATTCACTATGTTTCCTGAACATTGCCCACATCTACCATTGGTTGATAAAACAAATAATCCCGTCCAAAACTCGTCTGGCTAGGTGGGATGCTCAAACAAAAAGATATTACGATACTAAAAGAATTTAATTAAAATAAAGAAGAGTTAATCTTACTATCAAGGATAAGTTCCCTTTATTTTAACTCCTCAAAGTTTGAGAGTTTGAGCTTGATTTGCAAATAACCAGCCATTAATCATGAGTCATCCGTGAACTGTTATTCAGTCAAGTCTCTTTGTGGAAAGTAAAAAAAAATAGTTCACTATGACATTGATTTGATGCAGGAATAAAAGCATTTATAAATGTTCCAAAACGAGAATGAACAAAGCCTTCCGAGGTCATCAAAGTGGTTAATGTTGTCAAGATTTAAAACTCCCCTGATAGAAAACAAACTTCCCTAAAACATTTTGTTGCTCTCAGCGGATATTAACTTTTTAGAATGTGCGAGGGAGTGTTGCGTTGCTCTTGTGTATTTATACTTGAAAGTACTTAGTCATTCAATTTTATTCTTTTATCAGCATTTCCTACAAGTCCTATCATAAAAGGTTCTGGGCCTTGTCTGGTGGGAGAGATGAGGAAATTGACCTGCACTGTTCAGGAAGTTTTCCCAGCTAACCGTTTCCAAATCCTGTGGATGGATGGAGAGAGAGAAATGCATACGGAATTTGGGTCATTTTCAAATGGAACAACAAATCTGACTTCAGTGTACTCATACCGCACGGACCGCAAAGACCAGGGCAAACTCATCACATGCAAAGTCTTGCTGGACATGCATGGTGTGCCAGCCGCTCAAGTAGTAAGGACGGCGTCTACTACATTATCCGTTCACTGTAAGTCAAGGTTGTTTCTTTGTTCCTTTAAAGTACGACTTTGTCTTGGTTTTCTGACATTGCGCTCCTTTTACAGATCCCCCCAGTGCAACCAAGATTACTGTCAGCCCTCTGACAGAGTTGAAGGAAGGAGAAACTGTGAGCATTTCTTGCGTTTCTGACAGCTTTCCAGTGGGGCGTACGGTGCTGAGCAGGGTGTCGGATGGCATTCAGACAGAGCTAATTGCCAGTGATGGAGTTGAAACATTGCTTACCCTGCCTTCGGTTGACCTGGATGACTCTGGCTTCTATGTTTGTCAAGCTTCTAATATGTATGGACATCACAGTGATAGTGTGGAGATTACTGTGAACGGTAAGTTACTTATTTTTCGAATTAGAAGGTATCACATCTGGTCAAAATCAATCAATTTACCCTGGGCATAGTATTAATGTGTTTTAGTGTTTGAAATATCAACAGTTATTTGAAATACATTATAATTATAGGAGTGCCTTGCTCTCCATTTTGCCTCGTTCTCCTTTTCATCAAAATTGATTAATTTAGCTTCTACTGTTTTTTGCTCGTATTAAGCGGTTTCTGTCTAAGTAATTGACAATTATTATGCCTCTTGTAACCCAGCACCACCTAGGAATACAACGGTGGAGGTCTTGCCATCCACAGATGTTCAGGAGGGGCAGAATATCACCATCTGTTGTCGCTCCGTGAGCTTCCCTCCACCTGTGGTGGTCCTCAGCAAGCTGGATAGCGAAGAAAATATCTACTCCCTTGATGGCATTTTCCTACTGATCAACCTCACTCCCAATGACACAGGCCTATATCAGATCAACGTCACCAACGACCTGGGCTACGAGACGGAGACTTTCAGCATCAACGTGATTGGTGAGTGAAACTGGTCAGATATTATATCAAGCTATTGAATGTCTGAGTAACTCTCGCATAGCGACATAATCCCAGGCGATCAGAACATATCTGAAGCTTAATGTGAAGTGAGGAAGAATTTTGGACCAATAAAATTTCACTGTGGGAAGGGCTACCCAGCTTAATGTCATCGAAATAGAAACATAAGAAATCACATAATGTTTTGAGTAGGCACTCTGGGTACATCTGGGTACTTTTCATCTGCTGTTTTATGAATACTATGAATTTGGACATACTAGTCTTTTCACTTCACCTATCATATACCAGGAAATCAGGCATATTCAGACGCAAAAATAGGCTGACAAAATCGCTTTCAAAATCGGCTGGTTGGGACAATTTACAACATATTTACAATTTTCTGATCTCTTTGATATTTTGTTACAGAGAAAAGATATGACCCTTCATTGGTTTGGAATGACTTTATAATCCCTGCGATTTTCCTGGGAGCCTCTGCTGCGCTGCTTGGTGCTGTGGTGACCGCGTTGAGAGCCAGAAAGATGGGATCGTACGACCTTACGAAGTGCAATCCGGGCACCGTGTAGACTGTGTATAGACTCCATGAACTGTTTTGGAATCAGCTAAGCTCGGCTGAACTGTCTTGCCAGGGCCCAGAGCCTCCCGAAAGCAAGAACTGCAGGTGACTGGATTCATCATCTGGATCTTCAGGTGACAAACCCCCAGCCGGATGGGAACCTGCATTCTCCACAGCCAGAGACAATCAATGTTTCCGAGAGTTTTCACGCATCCCTAGAGGAGGGAAATCGAATCGGTGTGGTTTCTCCATGGTTTCTCCATGGCCTTAATGTTGGGAAGTTGGGAAGTTGTTTTTGAGACCAGACCGCCTGGTCTGGACTTAAAGCGGTTTCAAATATGTGATTTTTATTTATTTTTTGAAAGTCAAAGCTGTTTTGAAATGCAAATGATAAAACTGTGAAGAATAGATGTAAACACTTTAGCATTAATAGAATGTAACCTAGCCACCCAGGTTTAACTGGTACATTTTAGATGATAATCTATTTGATGTACTCAAGTAGATATTGTGTCCTGAAAATTCTGTGCTTAATGTGGTTTGAAATCTTGTCAAATTGCTTTCATTTTTATTAAAAAGCAGCTATCTGTCATTTGATCTCGGAGAGTTTTATGGGAAAATCCAGGGGAATTTGAGTGTTACAGGAATCCACTGCGTCTGTTATAGCTTCACTTTTCCTTTGACATTTCAGTTTTGCTTTTCGGTGTTCCTGTTGGCATATAACGATGTTATAAAATCCGTTCGGCGCAATAAATGTGGAATGCTTTGGAGGCGTGCATTCGCTGCATATTTAGCTATCAACACAAACAGTTTCCTAAATTCCAACAAGACGGGAGCAAGTTGATCAAAATAAGAACTAGCACACCTTCCAAAAATAAACCTCTCCACCACATGTGTGCTTCCATCCTTTCAAGACCAATCAAGAACAGACCCTCAGAAAAACATTCCATTTATTTTAGCCAGCACATTAAGACTAAATGACTCAAACTCGAGATTCTCACTCCTTTTTTAGTGTCTTATATTGATTTTTTTTTGTCAGTGTTGCTATAAAAGGCTGTTGCCATGGTGACCATCCAGATGCAATGGGAAAGGGGGGTGGGTCGTGCTTTCATGTTCCACAGGGAAAAGGAGAAGCAAAGGTGTGAATGGAACAATGTTCTCTTAGAAAGATGTAAGGCCACTAAGGATGAACCAGCAATAAGTAATGTGTTTTTGCTTAACAAAAATGGCAGTATTTGATCATATTTGTGCTAACATTTGCCTTTATTTGGACATTATACAGTAATATTTCCAAAGAGGCTGGTGTTTGCCTGAGTATGAGTATAATAGTGATGAATGCTGATTTATAAGCGTTTTCCAGTTAAACACTTAACCACGTCCTTATTTGTATTGTACTTGAAGTCTTTCTGAACATGGTGGTTATGTGAGAATTGTGTGTTAGTGGTAAGTGCCGTTGCGAATCTTCTATCAGCATAACGATGACGGTCAAGAACATCTCATTCTTGTTCTCAGTGTCTCTGCTGATATCTGATTCTTGTTTGAAATGACTCATGTTTGAAGGATTGCTTCAACAGTGACTCAACTTCAATCTTGTACCGTATACGCAGGGCTCCCAGACAAGACAAATGCAATAGGCTAAAACATGATAAAACATGTAGGATCCATATGACTATTTTTAGTTGATAAATTACAAAATTGGGCAATAAAATGGTTGTTCAGATTAGCCCGTAAATTGACCAGTGTACCAGTGATAAAACCGTATTTCACAAAACATTTGTTACCTGTAGAATTTATAGTCCACTTGACTGAGTGAATAATTACATAGTTAATTCAGTTAATTTTCTAAGTTAATGTAGACACTGATGAACACCTGCTGTTCACTGCAGAATCACGGAAGGAAAGAGGAACATGAAGAACAGAACAAATATGAAATCAACTGGAGATAAAATACATTAAATCTCAGAGGAGGATTAAACAACTCAATTAACAGCATTACCAGCTTCACTTATTACTAACCAGATTGACTTTAGACATCTACAGAAGTTCTTATTAAAAGGTGACAGAGGTTTAGATGTCATTTTATTTTCATTTGATGTCACCACGATGGTGATCAGTGTTTGCTTTAGTTGGGCTCTTGACCCTTGATTTTTTAACAATAGTTTTTCTTTGGCTGCGATAGCTTTGTCTTTAAAATACATTTACTATTGCAAAAAAGCTGAAAGAAAACATGATCAGATGACATTTTGTTAATAGTCACAAGCATCATCTAGTGGCCGATTCACTGATCTCTTTTATTGTCAACAGTTTTTATTTGGGTGATGTTTTGTATTTTTGATCATGGTATCACTGTGATTTTACAGATAAAGTCCTATCGGAGTTTTGACAACCAGAATATATGAAGAATTTTACAAAGTTTATGCACAGAACATTTTGATCTTCTATATCGGCCAGACACACACAGACATCAAGAATCGGCATATGAATCTCAACAATGGTGACAATCAAAAGTTTCATGCTGCAATGCATCTTGGGTACCAGCATAGTACAAAAAAAATTGTCCAAGACTCCCAGCATGCATTGCAGCATAAATAAATTATGCAGCTGAATTGTCTGGTTATTTTCTTATTGTCTTATTTGCTTTTATTTTTGTTGTTGGTTTTGTGTTGACTTTTAGTAGCATGTTTTATGATGTTCCGATTTGTTATCTTTTTTGTTGATGGTCACCATTGTTGAGATTCATTGGCTGATTATTGATGTCTGTTTGTGTCTAACTGAAGTCGTAGCTACAATTTTTTTTAGTGAATGATGAGTTTAAAAATTGCGCAGCACTGCTTGATCTTTTGCAGTAATTTCACAGTGTAATAATATTAATTTAAGCTGTATTAAACACACATTTTTGATAAATGATTAGACACTGAATGAGATCGGTGAGCCAAACATTATGTGATGACAAAATTTTCAAAACATAACCAGCAACACCTGATCTAATTTTTATTGGCTTTGTTTTTGCCACAACAAACGTGTCTTATAAACACACAGTTACAGCAGCCAAAGAAAAACTAATTTGAAGTCGAGGGTCAAGAGCCCAACTAAAGCAAACACTGATCTCCATAATGGTAATGTCAAATGAAACAAAACAACATCTACACCTCTGTTGATTCTCAATTGGAATTTCTGTAGACGTATGAAAAAATAAATCTGGTTAGTAATAAGCTAAGCTGGTAATGCTATTTTTTAGATTTGTTTAATCCTCCTCTGCTGAGATCTTCAGAGATTTAATGTCTTCTGTGGCTGAAGTCAGTTGTAGTTCTTGTGTTTCGCTTTTTAGCGCAATTTTCCACCGGACAAATTGCGATTGTTAACTCATGATTTCTGTTCTGTGCGTCTGTGCGCACCAATCTTGCACTTCTATCTACTCCTCAACCAGACCACCTAGAGACTTCGGGTTTTCGGCATTATGTTAAGGAAGGTCTAATCTCGGGAACGCACAAAAAAAATCCAGGAAAAGATTTACTATCTCTTAGTGTTGTGATCCCATGAGGTGAGAAAATTGCGCTAAAACACTCACTGAGTTTTTATTACTTGTTTATCTTCTTGTTGTTCCTCTGTCCTTCAGTGATTCTGCTTGTTAACATCAGGTGTTCATCACTAATGCTCAATCATCAGTTAATTAATCACTGAATTATATAATTAACTTCAACACTGCTTCAGTGTTACTCCAACACTCTGTATGATTTTGCAGTGGGGTTTAAAGGGTTAAAAAATAAAAAACAGAGTGAAGTGTAATTTAACGGTAATCAACTGTAAATTAATTTACATCATAAAACTGTAGAAAAACAGCATTTTACTGGCAACCACAGCTGCCAGTAGTAGATTACCGTAAAATCAAGGAAAAACAGTCATATTCTGTAAAACTCAACAGTCAAATTTACTAAACAGAAGAAGTTAATTTCACTGAAATATTAGTAAAAGTTCATAGAAAAAAGTTATGCGGAGTAAATATGAAACTGAAGTGTTTTATGTGTTTTGCACAAGATGTTATATGAGAGATCTTTTAGTTTAATTAATTAGTTTTGTGTGTCACCATTGTGCTGGAGAGTAGAGCCTGTGCTTCAGTAAAAAATGTAGCAGAGAAACACTGATGTCATGCTGCCTGTTGCTTTATTTAAAAGCAGTGACTGTGTAGTTGCTGATGCAGTGACAATCTCCTTGCCAAGTACTTTAGCACAAACATGTGTGCTAATGTTCACTAAACGTGAACTGCAAAGATTTTAGTTAAAGTCATGGTTTTAATTAATTCACTATTACACATTAGGTGTTTGCAGTTTTATATGAAGAGATATTCATTTTGAGTGGACTGACATGAAGTAAGTTCACAGTACTATCAGTGTAAATACTCGTTTTTAAACTTTGCTGGCAACCACAGCTGCCAGTAGATTACCGTTATTTTACAATGCAATTTTTTAAGGTGTTGTTTACAGTGACTGTAATTTTTACAAAATTATTCTGGCAACCACAGCTGCCAAATTATTTTTGTAAAAACAACAGGATTTTTTGTTTAAATACACTTAAAAGGTCTGTATTTCTTACAGTAAATCCTTGTAAATTTTACAGTTTTTTTTTTTTACAGTGACTGTAATTTTTACAAAATTATTCTGGCAACCCAGCTGCCAATTTTTTTGTAAAACGACAGATTTTTTTTTACAGTGTAGTCATAAAGGGATAGACATGGTCAGCAACAATACTCAGGTAGGCTGTGGTATTTAAACGATACAATTGGAACTAAGAGGCCCAAATTTTGCCAAGGTAATATCCTCCACACCATTACACCAGCAGCAGCCTGAACCGTTGATGCAAGGCAGGATGGATCCATGCTTTCATGTTTTTTTACACCAAATTCTGACCCGACCATCTGAATGTCGCAGCAGAATTGAGACTCGTCAGACCAGGCAATCTTTTTCTAAACTTCTATTGTCCAATTTTGGTGAGCCAGTGCACACTGTAGCCTCAGTTTCCTGTTCTTATCTGACAGGAGTGACACGGTGTGTCGTCTCCTGCTGTAGCTCATCTGCTTCAAGACTCAGCCTGTTGTGTGTTCAGAGATGCTCTTCTGCAGACCTCTGTTGTAACGTGTGGTTATTTGAGTTACTATTGCCTTTTTATCAGCTCGAAGTCTGGCCATTCTCCTCTGACCTCTGGAACCAACCAGGCATTTTCGCCCACAGAACTGGATATGTTCTCTTTCTCGGACCATTCTCTGAAAACCCTAGAGAGTGAAAATCCCAGTAGATCAGCAGTTTCTAAAATACTCAGGCGAGCTCGTCTAGCACCAACAACCACGCCACATTCAAAGTCACTTAAATCACCTTGCTTCCCCATTCTTATGCTCAGTTTTAACTTCTTCAGCAGATCGTCTCGACCATGTCTACATGCCTAAATGCATTGAGTTGCTGCCATGTGATTGGCTGATTAGATATTAGGTGTACCTAATAAAGTGGCCGGTGAGTTTATCTAATGAATCCACATGTGTACTGACTAGAATTTTTATTATTATTGCGATTTTTTTCCCTAATTAGTCGTAACTATAACTAATGCTCATTGTTAGAATTAGTGATATTAACAAACCCTTAACTTTGGCGAACACCTTGAAATGTGCGCACCACCAGAATCCACTGAGAACATAACTGCGTAGTAGCATGCTAAAACCCTTTTAAACACCTTAGCAACTGCACAGCAATGTCTTAGCAACAAATCTAGTAAATCTTTCAATCTACTCTTCCTTAGAACTCTGAATCACCATTTAATCAATCAAGAGATAATTATGACCGCCGCTAGCGTAGCTAGCGAAAGCGGTCATATAGGGATTGTCAAATGTTTTTTTTTTTTTTTTGTCAATCTACTGAATTTTCCGTCAACGATACCAGGGACACCGAAACACCGGGGAACATGAAATTTGGTGAGCATGTAGCCCCACTAGACTTTTACGGAAAAATTTCGTTTGGTCCCCGGGGGCCACTCCCCCCCCCGCGCTGGGCCCCCCCAAACCCAAAAAATGCAGTTTTTCCTAAATAACTACCTGAACCGTGGCACCGAGGATGAAGAAATTTGCAAAGTATGTTGGTCTTAAGGGCCCACATCAACCTAGCCCATAATCGATTGTCAAAGTTTTTTAGTTTTTTTTTCCCGTCAATCTACTGAATTTTCCGTCAACGATACCAGGGACACCGAAACACGGGGGAACATGAAATTTGGTGGGCATGTAGCCCCACTAGACTTTTACGGAAAAATTTCGTTTGGTCCCCGGGGGCCACTCCCCCCCCGCGCTGCCCCCCCAAACCCAAAAAATGCAGTTTTTCCTAACTAACCCTGGAACCGAGGATGGAGAAATTTTTATGGTATGTTGGTCTTAAGGGCCCACATCAACCTAGCCCATAATCACTCATTTGTGATTTGCGCCCCTCCCATAAAAAATGAAAATGCAATATTATTCTGCTTTAATCGCCCCTATCTTCAGTGGAGATGTTCAGAACTGCACCATATTTCATGTGTATGATTAACTTGACATCCTCTGGGGGTATGCTAAGTTTCGTAGAATTTCATCCATGGGGGGGGGGGGGGGGGGTATAAAATAAATTCATTTATGTGCACATTTAGTGACTGTACACTCATCGGCCTGTAGATGGTGCTGTTGAGCGAAGGGTTGCTGGTTTAGGATGATACTGTCACACACACACATGCAGGAATACAAACAAACGCAAGCATGCACACACACTGACATCCACACGCACAGACACACACCCATACACACACATACAAATCCACATGCACAGACACACACACACAAACACACATGCGCACACACAAACACACACACAGACAGACATGCATATACTTCTACTTTTTTTAGGTATATACATAAACACGCAATACAGCCAAATTGCTCCACGTCATTTATTTTTGTGGAAAGCCAGTGCAGGCCTGAGCGGCGGTCATATTTTGTACCGCCATGCGGTAGGCTACATCTAGTTTATAATGTTTTTCGGTTGCCATTGTGATCATCCCTGACAGTTACAGTATGTTTTCTATTTACTTAGTTGAGGCGAATGAACCATTGCACAGGCATTTAGCACAAAATCCCTCCAAGGATGAGAAAGATCAATAGTTTATAGTTCAGCTTGCAAAACCAACATTATTTTAAAAGCTTTCTTATGAACGGTTTGTGTAATACTGTGACACATTCTAACCCCTGGCCCCCTAAAAGCACTTGGTTATGTAACTCTCCGGTGAAAAAGAACAGCAACAATGATTTGTGCCGAGTCCTGTCTTTTTTAATCACTTAAAGACACTGGTATTTCCTGGTTCTCAGCTGTTGTGTAGACACAGAACATCTCTAAAGTGTATAGCCGCTCTAAACGCCTCCACTCAAGCTTGTTTGTTTGATTGCTGTTTAAAGAAAATCTGAATATTTATGGAGACGAACCCCTGGTTCAGCAGATGGTGTTTGACCCAGGGTCTCTGCGTTCTTGCGGCGCATCCTTTGCCGATATGGCGGATCAGCAGCTTTTTTTTTTACAACATCCCCACCTCTTTGTCTTTTCCAAGAGATCTGTTGTGATTTGTTTTCTTCACGTGCACATTTCTTTGGGTGCTGGTACATATGCACAAACACAGATGCAGATAAGCACTTAAAATGCCCACAGGCCTGTCTGCAAATTAAATGGAAAATGTTCTTTTCCAAGAAAAGCAGTCAACAGTGTGAGGAATGTTTCATTTGGCTGGCATGTTTATCAGTGCAGGTCAGATGAGTATCCTTTTCATCATTAACAGGCTGTTTCATGCTGACTCCTCCAAATGTTGCTTTTGAACTTCAAATATCAGCGAGTACCATGCAACAAAACTTCCAATGTAGGCTACTGTATCTTTTTAAGGCACAATCTGTGTCGATCAAAAAACAAGTAATAAAAACTCAGTGAGTGTTTTAGCGCAATTTTCTCACGTCATGGGATCACAACACTCAAAATTAAATTTTTGAAGCATAAAGGAAAGTTTTTTGATCAAATCTTTTTTTCTAATATTATTGTAAATTTTAGAAGCTATCGATTGCAATTTGTTTCAACTCGATAGCTATTATGGTTGCCGAGAAATTAGCAAAAAACGGATTTTTTTTCTGGAATTTCCAGGAAATCCAAAATCTTTTCCTGGATTTTTTTTGTGCGTTCCCGAGATTAGACCTTCCTTAACATAATGCCGCAAACCCGAAGTCTCTAGGTGGTCTGGTTGAGGAGTAGATATAAGTGCAAGATTGGTCCGCACAGACAGAACGAACAGAAATCATGAGTTAACAATCGCAATTTTGTCCGGTGGAAAATTGCGCTAATAATAATTTTACTGTTTCCTGTATAAACAGTCTTATATTCCAGTAATTCTGAAAACCACTACGTGAAGTTGTGTTCCAAATGACTTTTTGTCCTCAGAATTGCGTTATATAAATTGTGAGTTATAAAGTCAGAATTGCGAGGTATAACGTTTATATCTCACAATTTTGGCTATAACTCGCAACTGCGAGTTTATATCTCCCAATTCTCAGGGAAAAAGTCGCAATTACCTTTTACATTTTTTCCATGGTGGATACAAGCTTCCAAAAAAATGGGAAGTTTCACTCCGAATTACATTTTTAAATTTAGGCTTTTCTTCTTCTTTTTTTTAAAATCCACCTGTAATACCATGATTCTTGCCTTGCTTCAATAATACAAACCCCAATATAGTGCATGCAATCTATACTCATGCGCACATCAGCCTAACCTATATAGATAAGCATGCATGCCTACATATTTACAAGAGTGGTCTATTTTTAATTCAAAATGACCTTGAATATCCAGTGCCCACTCTGGGTTACCCATATTGAAACTTGTGTATGTTTTCCAACTTAACACAATAAAAACTTCAAATGTAAATCTTTTCGTTTGCATTTGTTTTATCCCCCAAAATTCGTGAGGATAAGATGCATGATGCATTTGTGACAACCTATATTAAGGCATGAACCTCATGTTATTCCACAGGAAGCAGAGATTTGCATCAACATGTATTCCGGAATACAGTTTGACCCACAATACGGCTGCATGACCTTCCTCTGAATACGACGTACATCTTGTAATTTTTAAGACATATTTGGCATGAAGCTCGAGTTGCTAACCTCAGCACAACCAGAGTACAAATTCATCCACTGTGATGCTGTGACCCCAAGAGCTGTTAGTCAGGAAAAGGGTTTTAAACAGTCTTAAAAGATTAAAATTAATCATTATTAGTGATGTTTGTGATTATTTTTACTCATACTTTAGGTTATTGACATGAATACCTCAAATCACGTGTTTGTTGAGGCTATTCCTTTTCAAAGCAATTGGACTTAAAGTCCCCTGTAGTCAATACTTTTATCCCTTAAAACTCATCTTTGATCACCAAAATGACATATTTAAAAGTTTTTTCCTTGAAAAGAAAATCGTCATGCCTTAATATAGCTTGAATGGAACTCTACACCCTTGCCTCATTTAGTATACGCAGTTCTATGAATATGCAAATTAGCCCCGCCTCCACTCACGTACACCACTCACGCACTCAGAGTTTTTGAGACTCTCTTTGGTTCACTGCAGTTTTAAGGAGAAAATACTCAGCAATGGTGTTGATTTTTGCATTTGTACATGGTTTGTCTTAAAGCATATTAAAAACAACACATAGAAACAACATTAAAAATCAAAGCTTGATTTTCACCACAGGGTGAAAAATCCCATAGACTTGCATTGAAAGATCCATATAAGGACCAGAATATCATAGACGTTTTAAAAAATCAGGTTTAAATACTTTTACATAACGCTTAAGAATGGTTAAATGTTGCTACATGCCTGTTCAGTTGAACTGTCCACTTAAGATGGGCCCATAAGTGTTAGCAACCCACTGACTCTCTCTTTCGCTCTTTTTATCAGATACAAACCGGCCAGAACAAACATTTTTACCTTCCTCTTGTTTAATTTACAGTTAATGTAGCCAAACTGAAGCCTCTCACGTTTAATCTCACACGCTGTATCTTACAGAGACTCAGACCAAACTATGAACACTGCGAGAAACACTGCTTCTCCTATACATTCACAACATACTGACGCACATCTGGCCTACTATATTTGTGTTTATGTTCTTAGCTTGCATTCGTTCTCTTATGGAAATAAGCAGTCGATAGATGAGATCATGATCCCTGGACGCGCTCGATTTTGGTGAAACTTGGTCTGACTACAAAGTACTCATGTTATGGCTTTATAGAAGCTTCTAAAAGGCCATTCACACCAAGAATTTAATAATCAGAGCCCCTAAAGGGACATGCTGATGACATTTTTTTCATGAAATTCTTTTGCATTCTCTTTCAAAAGGTTTGTGTTCCCCTGAGAAACTTAGCGCTATCTTGAACATCTTCAGCACGTTTCCTGATAAACTTGCAAAGAACTGAAACATTTTGCAAGAGAATTGAACGTTTCTCGGGGGAACACAAAACATTTGCGAGAGAACATAAAAGCTACGTTTTCCTCCCATCTCGTGTTTTTTCCTTTAGGCCAGGGATCCGTAGAGAATAATGCAGTTCACACCACAACTGTGGCTGCTTTTAACTCCACTTTTAGACGTGCACTCGTGCGCTTCTCCTCGGGGGAATTCCCGCCGCCATTTTGAAGTGCGTTCAACTTCGTCAAGTGGGAGAGGGAAGTTTATTTGGACAGACCCTCAATCCCTCGAGGGAGCAAGTCCACTCAATATGTACGCTTCATGCAGATCCGTAGACCACAATGCAACATGACCCCCACCCCACACAAATAGGGTATGATAAACCCTATAGTATTCGAAGAACAGTGGGCGAAACGTCACCGGATGACCTACTACTTCCGGCGAGATACAAGGCAAGTTTATTTTCCCCAGTACATTCAGCATCAGGCTCATATTCACGATCTCAAACATATTCTCAAAACTATCATTTTCAACAAATTCAAAATCAATATTTTAATCGCTGACAGCTTCTTCAGCAGCACCATCAAGTGACAGTGACACTAATGTTTGATTGCGTTCAGTATTTGCTCTGCAGTAAATCGCTGAGCCAATTCAAGTTTTGCTGATGATTCTTCCTATTCTTTTGTTTTCTGCCTGAGGTAACTATGAGTGAAACGTCAAGTCATCATTGTGTATCAGACATAGCCACCTTGAGTAATAAAGGTGAATTACACCTATTGATTCATCAGAGATTAAATTGTTGTGCAGAAAATTTTTTACTTACACTATTACACACCTTGGGTCACTAGCGACTAGCTACTAGCTGCCAGTAGTGGGCGCTCACAAGTAAGCAATGACGTACATCTGAGTGAACGAGAGTAAGGGCATAAAAAATTAGACTTAAACGCAGCCTATAATGATAACGACACAGAGGGTATGGTTGGAATCGATTTCAGAACTAGGTGATGAACGCTAAAAACATTGACAGCCAATCAGAATCCACCTGACTTTAATCTTTTAAAGCCGCAGCTGACATAACTGCAGCGCATGCTTATAATAAGGGCCGTCCTTAGGGCGGTGCGACTGGTGCAACCGCACCGGGCCCCTCGCTTTAGGGGGCCCCGCTGCGAACATCAACCTGCTGAGGGGGGCTTCGCCACACTGGTCCCCGCCCCATGCTTGGGAGGGCCCTGCTTATAATAAACAGTGAAAGCATTTTTGAGCCCAAGTAATCTGTGAGTTGATCATGCCACCAATGTTCTCTACGATCTAATTAGCTCATGATGCTTTTGGGAAACGCAGCCCAGAACGTTATCGTACGCCGGTGTGGACGCTAATAGGCTATTTATCCTTCTTGGTGTGAACGGGCCTTTCATGTCCCACAAGAAATTCCACTGGGATGGACAATTTGTTGAATTTGTCAAAACCGGAAAACTCCCACCATTTCTCGCAGGAGTTGTTTTGTTGTCTTAGGACACTGATGTCCATTTTAGGAAATGTTGCACAAGTGTTCCTCATATTAACCATTGGTTAAACAGCGATCTGTGGTGTTCTGTCTATTATTAGAACACACCACAAGTTTGATGATATGTCTGGACCAACAAAAGTCTCGGTCTTCTCATGCATATTAATGAGATGTCTCTGAGAATACAATCGCTTAAGCCTCTCCCATGCCCTTTAAGATGCTCATGCATGTCGAACTAGGATTCAACACAAGGATCCGATTGTGGGAATCAATCAAAACTGCTTTGGACTCTAAAAATGAGCTTTAATTTCAGTTGCACTGGAATCAATGGATCCGTATGGAATTAGTGAGCGGCTACCCCAACAAGTAATAGATTGAGATTTGCTTATGATCAGCCTTATATAATACAAGTGTTAGTTCACATTTGTGTAAATCAGGGAAAGCACATTGTGCACGTCTGGCTCACAGGCAACAGGCTGTGCTTGAGTTCCCATTGCTGTCTGCTGAAGCAGTTACCATGGGAACACCCATTTTTCCCCTAGTATTGAGGGAGCATTGAAGTGTTGTTTTGGAGTATTTGTAATGCAGGTCTTGCACAGTTTAGCATTTAGTTTCTGTTCATCTTTAGGTGTTAAAACTTGGGCTTTAGCTATTTATCGCCTTTGAGGTCTTTATTGTAGCCTACTTGAATACTTAATTATTGGATGGATACTTGTTTTATTTGACTATTTTACTAATTCGTTTAATTTTTAAGTCATATGTAATACTATGATAATCTGAGTTTAAAGTTTAGAGACCATCAAAACAGATTTTAATTTTATATTGAGTTTATTAAAATTAAATTATACAATATTTGGTATGTTTATGGAGGATGAAGCACATGACTTGGCAGTTAACACATTTATTATTCTTGGGAAAATCTTTTTACACAAGAATATATTCCTGAAAACACTTCCAAACGTTTACCTTTTTCACATTCTGAGAAATTCTCATTCTTATTGTTAAAATGAATGAAGAAAATTAGTGCCTTAATCTTATGTACTTTGATAGAGGATCTTAAACTTGATGAGAACCCCTAGTTTTCTTTTCTCTTTATTTATTATTTACTTGAATGAATTATTTATTTATTTACTTATTATTTATATTTTCTTTATCTTATGCTATGATGCTTGTTTTCTGTCTGATTAAGATCAATGTCTGTTGTCTGTTTATATTGTTCAATAAAGTTTTGAAGAAAAAGAAAAAGAAAAGATCTTTGACCAAAGTCTCTACTAAAAGCGTGTGCCTAACTTTATGATAAATGAGTGACACCTGGCGGTTTTGTGATGTAAAAATGCATTATCAATAATCTGCCATGAACAGAAACACTCCAGCTGACCTGACTATGTACTAACATAAGTAATCAAAGCAGTTTCATAAATTAATATTCCGTTTTGTCTTTTTAAATATTATCTCTGATCAATACATTCACACAAAGAAGAAACCTTTTAATTGGAAAACGTAATATACAGTGCTATGCATAAGTGAATACACCCATGCTAAAGTTGACTAAAAAGAGGAATAAAAAATCATCTTTTGGAAATTGAACTCAATGCCTTAATTTAAAAAATTAGGAAAAATCCAACCTTTAAGGACACCAATTTTCTTTGTGAATGAATAATGTATCGTAAATAAATAAATGTTCTTCCTTAAAATACATGGTGCATAAGTGAGTACACCCCTATGTTAAATTCCCATAGAGGCAGGCAGATTTTTATTTGTAAGTACTTTTTTATATATTTTTTTAGGATACTATGCATGCTGATAAAGTTCCCTTGGCCTTTGGAATTAAAATAGCCCCACATCATCACATAGCCTTCACCATACCTAGAGATTGGCATGGTTTTATTTCAGTTAGCCTAAAAGCTAGTTTGATTTGCATTGAGAGATGATCTTATGGAAAGTACCCCATGCCAATCTCTAGGTATGGTGAAGGCTATGTGATGATGTGGGGCTATTTTAATTCCAAAGGCCAAGGGAACTTTATCAGCATGCATAGTATCCTAAAAAAATATATAAAAAAGTACTTACAAATAAAAATCTGCCTGCCTCTATGGGAATTTAACATAGGGGTGTACTCACTTATGCACCATGTATTTTCAAAATATGATTTTTTATTCCTCTTTTTAGTCAACTTTAGCATGGGTGTATTCACTTATGCATTGCACTGTATATATATATATATATATATATATATAATTTTTTGTTTAACCATATACACAACTTTCAGCAGTTGATGTTGACAGTTTTCAAACTGACAGAAGTCTTTCACTGTTTCACAATATTAAGAAATAAATTTATTTAAATTCACACAACATCTCAATTAACATACATTTACAGTATGCAACCTTAACTATATAATAATTTATATTCTTAATATTAATACAAAAAACTATTATGGGTATATCTGAACATTTTAAAAACTGATGGAAAAAATGAAATAGGGCATTAAATAAATTACTCAACTTTTCATGAAAAGAGAAAATAATTGATGATATTGTTAGAAGGATAATATTTAATATATCGTTAGAATGTTAGAAGGATATTTGTAACATTCATAAATAAATAACAACAATGATATTATAAGATATGCTCAACTTCTGCATATGAAAACAATAATAATAATTCTTATAAAATATTCAGTCTGTTATATTCTGAAATTTAGTTTTATTTCTAATCATTTTATTTCACAATTTTTAAAAACTGGTTGGATAGATTAAAAAGCAAATAAATAAATAAATAAATGAAAGAATAATTTATCATTGTTAGAAGGGCAATATTCATTAGCCTATACTAGCATATTATCAGAAGGATATTTCTAACATAAATAAATAAATAAACCTCAACCTCAAATGTATGAATATTTCTAACATGGATGTATAAATGGTTTGACTATTTAAATATATAATCAAAGATGAATGAATGAATGGATTAAAACACATAACACAAGATAAACATTACAATGAGTATATATTTATTTAAGAAAATCTGTGGGGTTTGTTCAATACCAGTTCCACCGACCGGGTCAGTGACATGACGCGCGCGACGTCGGCGCGATGACTTTCCGCTGTCTTGCGTCCAGACGCTCGTGAAGCCGCAGTGCTGCTCAACGGCTAACCGGAGACGCTTCGCTGAAACATGCTCCCGTTATCCATCAAAGATGACGAGTACAAGCCTGCCAAATTCAACTTGTTCGTCAAGTTATCGGGCTGGTTCAGGTAACGACGCTTAAATGTATAATAATTCATTGAGTTTCACTCACAGCTGTCGGTTTTGTGTGGCTAATGCAGTTAGCATGCTAGTTAGCTCGCGAAACTGTATTAAAAACGTGTCTGTAAAACATTATTTAGACTAATTCCTTTACAAAATATATAGAGTGAATAAATACATCCTGAAAAGTTAAATGAACTGTTATGACAAGGAAGCAGACAGCTTCAGGTTATCGTTCAGTCAGACAGATGTTAGCAAAGCGAAGTTAACATTTAACAAAATGTGTAATGTCTCTCAATTTACTTTATTACATTTGTTAAGATATATTCCACAACAAAACACGTCTATTAAGAGTGTGTTTGGACCCCATGTCATTTTCCCCAGAGCATTTCATTTGAATAAACTTCAGTCGTGTGTTTGTTAGCTGTGGGTTTACAGCCAGTCTGTCTGGTAAGTCCGCTTTTTGAAAATGAATCAGTCATGAACCTCCCTCTCTATTTTTGTCTTTGTGTTCTTCCCCAGATCAATTCTTGCCGATAAAACCTCTCGCAATCTGTTTTTCTTCCTGTGTTTGAACCTGTCCTTCGCGTTCGTGGAGCTGAGTTACGGCATATGGAGTAACAGGTAACGTTTACTGGAGGGGGCCAAACACAAGGATATGCCACGTAGGTCTAATGTGGGATGAGCTAGTGTGCTTTTGTTTTGGGCCTTTACGTGTGTTAGGAATGGAGTTTCTCCCATGATCTGTTATCATAGTCATCTTTGAAGTGAGATTGATTGATGGCTGATCGAAGTTAATAAAATACAGGATGTGACTCAAAACCTATTGAGGTGTTTATGTCTAGACGGCATATGTGAGCATATAAGTATGTTTGAATGTTTAACAATGCCTTTAATGCCCAAAAATGCTTTTTAGTGAAGCAGATCTGGCTTGGTTTTGAGAAACGGCTGTAATATTCCAGATATACCAAATATGGGGAAGGTGGCATTAACCATTTGTATGCCATTGTATATTAATCACAGCATATATTCCCATTTATACACCATACATACTTTTATTGAGGTTGCAACATTGTTGGTTTAGAGTTTAGACTATATATATATATATATATATATATATATATATATATATATATATATATATATATATATATAAATATATAATGTTTATTAGTAAATTGTGCACACTAACAGCAATTTGCAATGACAAAGTTAACAGAAGTTTTTTGTTTTCAGTTTTTATGTGGAATTATTGTTTTATGTTTGTTTTGTTATTGTTGTAGTTTAATATAATAATTTATTTAATACACTGATAATATTATGCAAATTACACAATCCCATGAATGGGAGTGCAGACAGTGAAGCTTTATTATTATTATTATCATTATTTGATGAAGAATAATAATAATAATAATAACAAAAATTATAATAATTATATGTAATTATTGTAATAATTGATTATCTTTACTATATTCATCATAATAACAATACTATTATTATAATTATTATTGTTAATTATAATAATTTATTTATACACTGATAATATGCAAATTATAATAATTCTATTCTAATAATTTTTTATCATCAATTATTATGCTTATTATTTGACTGAACACTGTCAGCAATTTGCAATGACAAAGTTAGTAGAAGTTTTTTTTTCCCAGTTGACGTGAATATTTTGGTTTTTGTTTACATTTTATTGTTGTTGTTTAATATAATTTATTTAATACACTGATAGCATTATGCAAATTAATGACACAAATCCTACAAATGGAAGTGCAGATAGTGAAGTATTATTATTATTATTATGTCAATAATAATAATAATATTTTTTAATAATTTTATGTACAAATGATTACTTATTTACGGAAGCCCTGAACCGCAAGGTGAGAAAAAAAAAAAGAAAACTTATCTCGTTATTTCGACTTAATAAGTCGTTATTTCGACATAATATCTCGTTATTTCGACTTAATAAGTCGTTATTTCGACATAATATCTCGTTATTTCGACTTAATAAGTCGTTATTTCGACATAATATCTCGTTATTTCGACATAATATCTCGTTATTTCGACATAATAAGTCGTTATTTCGACATAATATCTCGTTATTTCGACATAATATCTCGTTATTACGACATAATAAGTCGTTATTTCGACATAATATCTCGTTATTTCGACATAATATCTCGTTATTTCGACATAAATATCTCGTTATTTCGACATAATATGTCGTTATTTCGACATAAATATCTCGTTATTTCGACATAATAAGGGGACATTCTAATATGCATTAAGCTACATTTAGCGTTCTTATAATGAGTTTCTATGGGAGGAAAATGCTTAACGTCAAATTAAACGCTTTGCGTTCATATTCTGGACTTATCTGATTTTTGTAGTAGCCTATACTTTATTATGATTTTAGTAGCCTATCATATTGATTAATAAATGCACGCACAATTATCCGTGAACTTGATAAATGTTGCAGATATGTTTTAGGCTACTATCCACAAACAAATTGCTTTCAATTATGTGTGCAAAATTCAGAATTCAACGAATGCAGTGCAACAACAACAATAATAGTTAAATTAATATTAGTATTAATAATAATAATAATAATAATAATAGTCGCAGTAGTGCTAGGCTAAGGCAGTGCAAGCCAAGTCAAGTAAAACAGAGTTTTTTTGCGTTCATAGTCTGGACTTATATGATTTTTTTGTAGTATACTTTATTATGATTTTAGTATCATATTGATTAAGAAATGCACGCACAATTATCCTTGAACTTGATAAATGTTGCAGATATTTTAGGCTACCCATAAACAAATTGCTTTCAAATGTGCAAAATTCAGAATTCAACGAATGTGCAGCAATTTGTACAAATAGAGACATTTTTGTGTATAAAAGACATTTTTGTTTTATTTTGTATTAGTGATTATAATTTGCGCGTCCATTTATTGACGTCTGAGTCGATCTCATTTGAGTGTATTCGGCAATTTGCTTAACGTGGAATTAAACGCGTATATTCTGAGCTCATCAGATTTTGTTGTACATATACTTTATTAGTATGATTATTTACTGTGTTTGGTCTGTTAGTAAATATGTTAAGGTTTGTATTCATTTCGATATGCCACTAGAGGGCAGAATAAGACCGGGAATTATAGAATGCATTGTAGTTATGTTGACCTACTGTTTTCATAACACTGGATATTCTACTAATTTATACTTTTCTAAAACGTTGCATATTAATGGCAATTAACTTTGGCAATTACACTAATAATAATAAAAATGATAACAGCCGCAGTAGTGGTATAAGGCAGTGCAAGCCAAGTCAAGTAAAACATAGTTTCTGATCTGGCCAATAATGACCAAGCATGAAGCAAAATAGGCTATCTGCGATTGAGTTGTGTAAAGTTAACAAATAAACCAAATCTAGATAAACTATAAAGCTGGCTGAAAGAGCAATACTGACAACAAAACTAGCACAAAACTATGTGTAGGCTAATTGCCAAATGTTAAACAGTTTGAGAATTCATGAGTAGGCCTACGGTTTATAAACTGAGCGGACGGGATGGGTACTTTTCAATCAACATCTCTACATTCATAATCTGGACACCTGTTGGGTACACACTGCGCAGTGTAACGAAATATTGTCTCTGCTAGTGTCTCAAGGACACTTCTCTTCACTTCAAAATCTTTTGTTTATTTGTGATAATCTTAGCACTTTATTATTATTGTCTAACCTGTATTATGACTGATATTTGACGAATTGCCTTGTTCCTTTTTTTGTAAGTTTTGGACAAAAGCGTCATCTAAATATGTAGCCTAAAATGTTATTATTAATATTTGAGTTTATAACTATAAATGAGTTAACTTAAGACAGTAATATGTTTATCATAAAATAGTTTATGAATGCTATATTTGTAAGCAAAAATTATGCAAAAAATGTAGGCCTATTTTATCCAAAAATGTAAAAGCGTTTATAAAAATAAAGCATTGATAAATCATATTATTAAATTATATTAAGACAAACATATTACTCTATTACTAAGTGAACTCATTTATAGTTATAAACTCTAATAATAATAATAATAATTATTATTATTATTATTATTACATTTTAGTCTACATAGAAGACGCTTTTGTCCAAAACGTACAAAAAAGGAACAAAGCAATTCGTCAAATATCATAATACAGGTTAGACAATAATAATAAAGTCCTAAGATTATAACAAATAACCACAAGATTTTGACGCACATCATTCATATTAAATCGTCTATTCCAACATATTCCACCATTATTGTGGAGCGCACACTGCATGATAAGTCCAGAATTCCACGTTGATAGGAAGATGCAAGTGATCTCGCGGCATGGAGGCGCCGGCGAGATCACTTGCATCTTCCTATCAACAGTGGAATTCTGGACTTATCTGATTTTTATAGTAGGCCTAGGCCTATTCTATATTACGATTTTAGTATCATATTGATTAATAAATGCACGCACAATTATCCGTGAACTTGATAAGTCCAGAATATGAACGCAAAGCGTTTAATTTGACGTTAAGCATTTTCCTCCCATAGAAACTCATTATAAGAACGCTAAATGTAGCTTAATGCATATTAGAATGTCCCCTTATTATGTCGAAATAACGAGATATTTATGTCGAAATAACGACATATTATGTCGAAATAACGAGATATTTATGTCGAAATAACGAGATATTATGTCGAAATAACGAGATATTATGTCGAAATAACGACTTATTATGTCGAAATAACGAGATATTATGTCGAAATAACGACTTATTATGTCGAAATAACGACTTATTAAGTCGAAATAACGAGATATTATGTCGAAATAACGACTTATTATGTCGAAATAACGACTTATTAAGTCGAAATAACGAGATATTATGTCGAAATAACGACTTATTAAGTCGAAATAACGAGATATTATGTCGAAATAACGACTTATTAAGTCGAAATAACGAGATATTATGTCGAAATAACGACTTATTAAGTCGAAATAACGAGATATTATGTCGAAATAACGACTTATTAAGTCGAAATAACGAGATAAGTTATTTTTATTTTTTTTTCTCACCTTGCGGTTCAGGGCTTCCGTACTTATTATAATCTGTCATTTGAAATTATTATGTAAATGGGAGTGCTTTAATCATTATATTAATAATACTTTTTTATGTAGTTTTTTTTATAATAATTTAAAGTCTGTCATTTGAGTCATTTATCTGTCTTTTTTTTTTTTTACATTTTTATTCACTGAAATTATTTATCCATTTAATTGCACAGTTTGACCCACTTGCAACCAACAATACTTGACACCCAAATCTCTGTCAGTATGAACATATCTTTGTCTTCAAATGAAAGAGTGAATAATGTCTAACAAAAGGCCTTACGTGACTCTGACCTCAATAAGGGGTGGGATGCAGTTCTCAGCTTTCATGATTATTAAACATTTCCCTTTTTGTGTTGCTTTGATTCTCAGTTTAGGTTTGATATCCGATTCCTTTCACATGTTCTTCGACTGCACGGCTCTCCTGGCAGGCCTTGCAGCATCAGTCATCTCACGGTGGAGGTCCAACGACTCCTTCTCATACGGGTGAGGGACCACTTCACAACTTAAAACAACTTTTGTGCTGTAGTACCAATGACACAAGTTTCCTATGAAGGATATACTTCTGCTTGCGTGGTGTTGACAGGAAACGCCTGTCTTTGGTTGCATCACTGCATTCTATTGCAAGCCCATTTGATTATTTTTGTAGGTATGTCAGAGCAGAAGTTCTCGCGGGTTTCGTGAACGGCCTTTTCCTCATCTTTACCGCCTTCTTTATCTTCTCAGAAGGCGTAGAGGTACGTACGATTATAAGATTACAGTTGATTCACTTGCCAAGTGACGCTGATCCAGTCAAATCTGTTTATGAATGATGCCATCTCGTCTTCCCACCAGAGGGCGCTGGAACCCCCTGATGTACACCATGAACGCTTGCTCCCAGTGTCCATAGCAGGGCTGTTGGTGAATCTTGTAGGAATATTCGTTTTTCAGCATGGAGGACATGGACATTCACACGATGGTGAAGGTAAGCATCTTGTAGCTATTAGGTGAAACAGGTCAGAGTCGTCAACACACGTGCTTCTTCATAGATGTGTCATCTTGTTTACAATTTTAAGGTCATGGCCACAGTCATTCTCTGTTTAATGGGAGTGCGGGACATGGACACAGTCATGGAGACCACGGCCACAGTCATGAGTCCAAACATGGACATGATCATGGGCATTCACATGGAGGACATGGCCATTCGCATGACGATCCCCACTGCCACGGTAAGACCTCAAGTCACCTCACTGATTTGATGTGTTATTTGGTGTCCTCATGCTGTGTCAAATTTTAGAAGCTGTTTTGATCGTGATGGTGTCTGGTATAGCATGATTCATTTCTAATCTGTCTGTGTCCTCAGATGACCAATCACACACACCGGGGAAAGGCGCCAGCAAGCAGATATTACAAGGTATGTTTTTTTTTTTAATGTATGTTTAGTCACCTCCAGATGGCGCTAGAGATCTCTTGTTTAACGATAATCAGCATGCTTTTAGCAAGGTACCTGATATGAAAATATTTACAACCACATTTATCAGGTCTAGACAGCTTTTTCCTGTTTTATAGGCGGTCCATATTTTGAATTCTTAGTAGATGAGGTTCTGTAGTCATAACAGTTCAGAAAATTATGCATCTTCATTTAAACAAGGAAAACACTTGAAATGAGTGGTCTACATAAGATGTGACTGGATGATGGACTTTTATGTGTGATGAAGTGACACCTCTGACCATCCCAACCTCTGACCTTTGACTTGGACTCTAACCTGGTTAACACTGACACTAGAGCAAGTGCGGTACACTGTCGCTTTAAATCCCTTTGTCCGAGCTTGTGTGGGAAAGAGCAGAGCAGAGAAAGTAGTTTGTCCCCTTCACCCTGGCACACACAGAGAGAGAATGGATCCTTTGGGAGGCCTGCTCGAGGGAGAAAGAACGGGGCACAGAAGGGAGGACCATGTAGAGAAGGGGGAGGGAGGGAGAGGAGGTGACAGTGCAAAAGGTTACGCTGCCTCCATCCCAGCCGTGGATCCTCTTCTCCACTCACAGTGATGAATTGCAAGTAGATTGTACCAACCTTCCATCCTGAAGCTCGTCATGTCTAATTTGGCTATGTTTGGATTGGAATAGCATTCTAGTGTACTACTCTTATCTTTTACACAGAGCTTAGTATGCTAATTTTCTCAATGCGTAGAATACTTAGATGTACTGTGTTTGCCAAAATGTGCAGTATGCAATATAATGCACTGCACAGACTACTGTTCCCCAAAATGCAATGCCAATGGTTGACATTTTCACACAATTATCATCATTATTAAATTGGATTTCAATTTAGAATAATATAAATACAATTATTAATATTATTAATTTCCCAAAATGTTATTTGGGAAAAATATAATGAAATATATTAATTCCATTTATTATTATTATTATTATTAGTAGTAGTAGTATTAGTATCATTATGAGATGAAAATATTAGTTATTGATATTATTTTACAAAAGACAAATGTTTTCATTAATAATAAAAAAATATATATTTTAATAATAAGAAAAGTAATTTGACAAATTTGTTTTAATTCCATTATTAATATTATTATTAAATTAAAACAGTTGTATTACTATTATTATTATTTTACAAAAATAGATGATATTATTATTATTATTATTATTATTAAGGAAATTAATATATTTACAATAATAAAGAGTGATATGTTTTATCAAGTGTTTTTATTTAAAAAAAGTTTTTCCATGTTTAATGAATAATAGAATAGTAGTGTGTATGTGTATAAATATATATATATATACAGTGGGTACGGAAAGTATTCATACCCCCGGTAAATAAGATCAAAAATGGCTGTAAAAAATAAATCTTTCATTCAAAAAATTGGCAAAAATCTAACCTTTCATTAAAGTAAAATAATTCAAAATGGGGGGTAAATCACATTATGAAATAAATGTTTTTCTCCAAAACACGTTGGCCACAATTATTTATACCCCTAGAATGTTTTATGAATAAAATATCTCTGAAGTATATTCCCATTAATATTTACCTTTTTTTAGCACACCAGGGTGACTAGGAACATGAAATTGTCCAGCCATGACTTCTTGTTTCACAGGAGTTTAAATATGAGGAAACACAAAGGCCAAATTCCCTGAATCATCCATCACAATGAGTAAAACCAAATAATACAGTTCTGATTTGCAGCAAAAGATTGTTGAACTTCACAAAATAGAAAGTGGCTGTAAGAAAATAGCTAAATAATTGAAAATACCCATTTTGACCATCAGGGCAATAATTAAGAAGTTATAATCAAGTAAAAATGTTACAAATCTGCCAGGAAGAGGACGTGTGTCTATATCAGTGGTTCTCAATTCCAGTCCTCGGGACCCACTGCTCTGCACACTTTGTATGTCTCCCTTATTTAACACACCTGAACCAGATCATCAGCTCATTAGGAGAGACTCCATGAACTGAACTGAGTGTGTCAGATAAGAGAGACATACAAAATGTGCAGAGCAGTGGGTCACGAGGACTGGAATTGAGAACCACTGGTCTATATTGTCTTAATGGATGGTGAGGAGGAAAGTTTGAGTGGCCAAAGACTCTTCAAGGATCAAAGATGGAGAATTGCAGAGATTACTTGAGTCTTGGGGTCAGAAAGCCTATAAAAAAAAAATCAAACAACCCCTACATCCCCACATGTTGTTTGGGAGGGTTTCAAGAAAAATGCTCCTCGCTCATCCAAGAACACACTCCAGCATATTCTGTGGTCAGACACGACTGGAACTTCAAACAACACAGGGTTCTGTGGTCAGATGAAACTAAAAAAAGAGCTTTTTGGCAGCAAACACGCTAGATGGGTTTGGTGCACACAAGGATAAAAAGTACCCCATGTGTACAATTTAATATACCACTGGATCTTTAATGTTGTGGGCCTATTTTTCTGCTGGAGGTCCTGGACTTCTTATTCAGATACATGGCATCTTGGACTCTATCAAATATCAACGGATAAAAAAAATCCAAACCGGGCGGCTTCTGCTAGAAATCTTATAATGGGCCGTGGTCGGATCTTCCATCAGGACAACGATCCAAAACAAACAACAAAATCACAAAATCAACACAAAAATGTGTTTCGGAGCACAAAAAGCATCTGCCATGAGCGTCCCAGTTCCCTGACCTGTTGAGTGGAGTGAACTGAAGAGAAGAAGCACCAACATGGATCTGGGAATCTGAAGGATCTGGAGAGATTCTGTATGGAGGAATGATCTCTGATCTCTTGTCAGGTGTTCTCCAAACTCATCAGGCATTATAGAAGAAAACTCAGATCTGTTATCTTGGCAAAAGGAGATTGCAAAAAGGTATTTACTAAAAGGGTATGAATAATTGTGGCCAACGTCTTTTGGAGAAAAACATTTATTTCATGATGTGATTTCACCCCCAATTTGAATTCTTTTACTTCAATGAAAGGTATACATATATACACCAAAATAAACACTTTCAGGTCATTTTCTTTTTCATTTGTCTACTGTTCCCATTACTATTTTATTGTCTTAATTGTTGGCAGTATATACTGCATATAATTTGGTAAGCTAGTATTCTATTCAAAACACAGCCTGTTTATAAGGATGCGGTGAGCTCCAGCATTCTTGATATTTTTCTAGTATTTGCTTTGACCGCATTTGGACGGGGTCTTCACTTATTAGGGAGTTTGCTCCAATACTGCGGTCATGCTTTCTGCAAAACTGAGAGTAACCGCAAGTATGTCATCTCATTCTGGGGAAAGGAAAGGACTTAGTGAACTGTCTCATGGCGTGCCATCACACCACAGTCCACAACTATTCTCCAGTGTCAAGACAGGACAGCCAGTACAGACCTTTGAGTTTAGGAAAAGTTGACTAACTCACTTCAAGGATTTAGCGGAGTATTGTATGTTTTGATATATTCTGGAGATTTTGTCAGGGAGGACAGTCTTACAGGTTGGCTATTCATTCTAGGATGTTCTCGATTACCTGTTTGTGAAATTACATCATCAGTTTGAGGGTTACCACTAGACATGGTATCCCAGACAGCAAGTTCTGTCCACAGTCGTTATGTTTTGAATATGGGTGCTAGCAAATGTTGTATCCTCATCTCAGACTCAACATTTACTCAATATTAGTGATTTTTAAGTGAAAACCATGACCTTTCATGTAGACAAAAACCGCACTGCACTTATTTTTATATTATTTTTAATATAATTTGTTATACATATATTAAAGATTTAGTTATAATATTAATATTACATATATTAATACTACTTTGAGATGTAGTAAAATATATTTTGAATATTTTTGTATATATTTATATACACTACCATTCAAAAGTTTGAGGCCAGTATTAGGGATGCACAATATATTGGCCACCATAATCGGTCTCGGCCTATATTTAAATTTTTTATTTTAGCGTTATATATGTATATATATTATATATATATATATATATATATATATATATATATATATATATATATATATATATATATATATATATATATACATATGTGTGTTATCGGCATTGAAATATAGAGAATTATCAGCTATTGATATCGGCTAAAATGTTCATATCTGTGCATCCATAGTCAAAATAAATATATGTAAAGAAATTCACCTTCATTCAGCAAGGATGCATGAAATTAATCAAAAGTGGCAGTAAAGACATATATAATGCTACAAAAGATAAAAAAAAAAAAAAATGCTGTATAAGAATAAAGCAAATGATCAACATTGATAATAATGATAAGAAATGTTTATTGTGCTCAAAATCTGCATATTAGAATGATTTCTAAAGGATCATGTGACTGAAGACTTCAGCTTTGCATCACAGGAATAAATAACATTTCAAAATGTACTGAATTAGAAAACAGTTATTGTAAATTGTAACAATATTTTACATTATTACAGTTTTTTCTGTATTTTTGATCAAATAAATGCAACCTTGGTGAGCATAATTTTTATGCAAAAACATCTTAACCCCAAATTTTGAATGGTAATGTGTATTTTTTTTTAGGTTTTGGAACAACTAACATTTACATTTATTTGTTTAGCAGACGCTTTTATCCAAAGCGACTCACAAAATGCTAATTTTCTTCATTGCAGGAGTTTTTCTTCACATTGTTGCGGACACATTGGGCAGTGTCGGAGTCATCATATCAGCCATCCTAATGCAGAAATACGACCTGATGATCGCAGACCCAATCTGCTCCATGCTCATCGCACTTCTCATAGGAGTGAGGTGAGTACGCACATTGACCTCTCTCGACTCTGTTCAAGACATCCTCCACCCTCAACCCCACCCAGAAACCCTCAACAGCACCCAACACAGATCATACAAAAGCCACTTCACAGTGCCCTTCACCAAGAGCCCTGTGGAGCCGTTGGCACTCCAGCCGGGTGAATTACAGGATACACGCTCGGAGGGTGGAGCTCAGAGCACTTTCTCAACATGTGGCAAAGCCAGAAAACCCAGGACTGGAGCCTCTCATGTGGCATTTTTCAAACAACTCCAGTTGAGCAGGGAAAAATGCATGCTTGTCTAGCATTCTTGTGCCTTTGTTCGCTTTTTAAACCTACCAAATCTACCATTCCTCCTCCATAATCTTGGAAAAAGCGTCAGATAGTTTTATGGTGATGAATAGGCTTTATTTTTTCTGTGTGATGTAGGTAAATGTGCTTTACGGCTGTGTAAATTTGAGCAGGAGCTGCTGTGTGTGTGTGCCCCATGTTTAAATTGCAGATGGCCTGCGGTTACTGTGCTTCAGTGAAATACCACCGTTCCGATGGAGAACGCGTAAACCCCTTTTTGCAAAATGCACAAGTCTTTCCCGTATATTCATCTCGTCTCTCCAACCCCCCTCTTCCTCGCTCTTGTCTGTGTTTGAGGCTTTTCTTCTCCCTCTCTGGAATGTGGTGGCGATCTGTGAATGTTACTGCAACAAAGGCATCTTTTAAGATGGATTTTTCCTTCTCTTTGTTTCTCAAAGAGGGGAGGTTTATGTCAGAGACCCCAGCTTAGACATTTTTTCCTCTCTGTTCTTGAGTTTTCCATGCATTTGCAGAGTGGCAAATACTGAGAATTGAGAGCAAGGCTAAGAGTATGGCAGCTTTCCCACATTGCACCTGCGTGACGGCGTCTCGGTCTCATTCAGGTGCAATCTGGAGGCGGATCTGGTATGGCACACACACAAAGGTATCACATGAAAATGAAAAGCCCTTCATTTCCAGAGCACACAATTAAAATTGTTGCAAACTAGAACAGAGCTTAGCCTCCATCTCATGAAGCTCTAGACGTCTCGTTCCTGTGGTCCATATGTAGACATTGTCTTTTGACGCTAACAGATTTTGATATGGCTAAACCTGTATTGGTTTTCTCAGACCTCAGATTAAGAAAAAGTCCTGGCTGTGTTCACAATTGAATACTAGCATAACTGTGGAACAGTACGTCAAATTGCTTTATTATGGCATTTCAAGCTACATTCTAAATCACATGACCCAAATTAAAACTTTATTTTGTATTTTTAATCAAATTTTATGTCAAATTGGTCAAAGAATGAGTTAAAAGAAGTTATATTGAGGAAGTAATAACTTCTGATTGGAAGGCCATGTCAAACACATTGCATTGTGGGATACTGTAGTATACCTGTTTTCGTCAAAACAATTTTGGACCCCATTGACTTTTTTTGAAGTATTTTATGTTGTGTTCCACTTAAAGTTGTGGGATAAAACACCCTTTTTGCCAAATGTAGAAGGTCAAGGGTACTTGTGAAATTTGCATACTATATACTGCTGAAATAGTTGTATTCTAGTATGCTATTCTGAAAACAGCCCAAGAAAAGTGATGCATTATCCAGAACTAGGCTTAATGTGTTTGGGGAAACCGGCCTGTTGCGTATATAGATTTATTAAACACATGATACCAGCATGAAAGATTTGGACCAAAGCACAAATTCATCTGCAACTCTAGACTCTCTTATGCGTTTGAACTCCATGTCTGTGTACGTCTGGCACCGCAGAATCATTTATTGTTCGAGTCTTGTGAGAGATAACCCATAATTGGCCGCGTGAAATGTCTGTGGTTCTTCGTTTGATCGTTAAGATGGACTATGCTTTGTTTGGATAGCGTTTTTCCCATGCACCCCACATTGCGAGATTGATATTCTCAGTAGAGTGCCTTATTTTGATCCAGCCATCTCGCTCACATTCAGATGTTTGCCCTTTCACTAGGGTGAATGACTTCTCCTTCATCAGCCGCACCTGAGGCGTGACCCATGTGCGCGGGACTCTCCGCAAAAGACCCCCCGCTGTACGCGAACCAGGGCGCGTTTAGCTAAGGCCGCTCTGGGTGCGGTAGCCTTGCTTTAGGGGGATATCTGGGGAGCTGTCTTGGTACCCTGTGATTAGTAAGAGGGAGTGGAGGAGTCCTGCTGCTGTGACGTACAGCAGTCCCCCACCACCAAAGTCTTCCAAAGACCACTAATCGCTTTGGGTCGCAGCCTAAAGCCCAAGAAATGGGCGCGTAGGGAATGTTAACAGTAATTAACATTTGTTCTGGGTGTACTAAGCTGGGCCTTTGAGGATGGATTCGTTTGTCTCTCCAAAGCTGCTTTTGTTTCATGTTACTGTGTTATTCTTTGATTTACTGTATTTCTTCACATAATGTGCTTTAGCACTGTGCTGGCTGCATAACTAGCTACTTTACACCGTACTGGTTTTCAGAATTATAATTCATGGTGTTAAATTGGTGGGGAAAAAGCCACATATACATGCAGCGTCATTCACTTTATTTTAGCTCAGCTCTGCATATTAAAATAATGAACGTTCACTGTTAACTTGATTTCTTTTTAATTTCATATTAACTGGTAAGTTCTAGCTCTTAAAGAGCATATTTAAAAACAATTATTTGATTATTGTTGCATAACATTTCATTAAAATACATGCAAAAAATGCATGATTTATATGTAATTTAATAAAGAAATGTTATGCAATAATTTAAATATATTAAATATGCATACAGTATATATTTATTAGGCTAATAAATCTAATATATTATTTAATATATAATCACTTATTTAGCTATATTTATTTATTTTATTTATATTTATTTTGTATTTTATAAATAAAATATTTAATTTAATTTTAATTCTTTTTACAGTCTTAATTTTTTTAGGTGAAATGAGACAGACGATTCATCCAGGTTTACTTAAATTGTCTTGTATATTCAGATTGGACCCCTTTTTACAATCAGCTTTGTGGCAAGAGAACAAATTTTAGTGTTAGTAATCATTTATAGTAAAGTATTGGCGGAGTTGGTCAGATGTTCAAATGTCTGTAGACACTCATACTACAAAAATATGCCCTTGAATCCAGACATACGTTTTTTATGTTCAAGGCCTAATAGCTATGTGACCATAACTTGTGTGCAGTAGGTTCCTAGCAGTAAATGACTGCTTCAGCTTTTTATGGTAGAATCCCAAGAACTTCTTTCCCTAGAAATGAAAAAAGTTTGTTTCCTTTTCCATATAAATCTCAAGTTAAAAGTACCTGCTCTAATTCCCACTGTGCCGATTCAGACGCAGACTTCACTAAGGTCACATCATTCCTGCGGTGGTTCTGGTGTCATAAATGCTTCTGCGCTCCAATTAGGGACTAGGTTGTCTGGGCGTGATAGCCAATAATTTCTGTGCGGTTTAGAAGTGCTTGTGTTTTACTGTGACTCCAAGCTGGTTTCCAAAAAGCTCATAGGTGATTACATTCGTCCGTGCAGAAATAATTTATCCTGATTGTCACCCTGACCTAGGTGGTGACATTTTGTCTATGTCACTGGCCAGCTTGCCCTTGACACTCGCACGTAATTGTATTTTGGCTGGCTGAGTCACTAATGTAACTGCATTACAGGGTTTTTCGGACAGGTTAGCGATCACGCACCAGTGAACGGTGAGTGCCTCTGTTTCAATGAACAGGAAGGTGTGGAACAATAGTATGATGTCAGAGGTCTGAGGTACCCTCATCCAGTACTTTCCTGTTTTCATTTTGTTTTCTAAAAGAGGGACAAACAGACCAGTTACTGAGAGGAATGCACAGTGGCCAGTTTTATGATGACCTGTCACAGTACATGTCGATGGGAAACATATGGTCATATGTTGCAGTGGAATAGGTAACAGACAATAGAAAATCCTTCAGGAAGTTGGCATGTTCTGTGATGTGACATGCTATACTTCCATGTAACACTATTTTAAACAGCATTTATTCTTAATTCTTCTTTATTTATTTATAAATGCAGCTTTTATAACCTAATTTTAATTGAGTGTACATGGAATAGTAGTATATAAAATTGCGTATATAATGTATTAAAACAAAAATTATATATATGCGGTCAGTCTACTAGTAGACTTGATTCATTTTACTTTACAGGTGTACTCAAGCTGATAGATCCGAAGAAGGACGAGACAGACCAATCAGGCTCTGGTGTCATGTTCCTATATGGCTTTTATATAGATTACAAGTTTGTTCGATTGCTTGGTAAACCACAGTCGTTTTAAGTGAAGTATTAACAAAAATGTTTGCATGCGTTGCAATTTAACAAGTGCATTTAACGCATTACCTAATGTTACTTGACCACAAAGAGTCCTGAGTAGTCAGTAAAGCTATAGATTGGTCTGGAGCGCAGTGTAATATTACTCATCTGTGCTCTCAAAGTAGGGCAGTGAAAGTCTGTAGCACCTGACAGGAACATTTCAGCCGAGTCAAGACATGACTATTGTGAAATCGTAGCCTTGGGAGTAATATGATTGCAGTTTGTAATAATTTATCAAAACAATGTTGGGGCAAAATACTTTTAAGGCTGACATTGTTGCTGTTTTTGACTTTTTTTTAAGAAGGTCAAATGTTGTGAAATGCTTCTTTGTTGATTGCCACATTTGCGTTTCAGTTTTGTGAAGGTCTAAGAGAGACAACGATCAGCTTCTCCACTTTTTGGCGTGTCCCAAACTGAGGCTGGGGTTTCAGGGAGGAGTTCAGGAGAACGTGGGGGTGATCGAGTAGATTAGGGACCGGTGAAGAAGTCCAAACCAAGGAACCCTCTAATGGTTCCCAGATGGAGCAGTGGTCAGGCCTTGAAGGTTTGAAAGAGGACTGATGGCTTTATAAGATGCTGGCCTAGCCAAGACCTAGCTTTGATGGGGCAGAAACGGCTGACTGGTTAGGAGAGAAATAGTCTTAGTCCTTTCCTAACCAGTCATCCGTTTCTGCCAAGTGATTCTTCTGCAGAATGAATGGGTTTGGATGTCTATCCTAGTGTGCTCAGGGTTGCTTGCCGGCTCACGCGCACTACATCTGTTGGAATGACATCAGCACAGCTCTCTGCTACTCCACCCCAACTATAAGATGGGCAAGTTTATGTTGGACCATGTTTAGCATGCTCTGAAAAAATCATGACAAACAAGAACTCTTTTCATTAGGATTATGACAGAATTTCCTCTCCCCAGTTTTATAACAAGATGTGTCAAGCTGTAAAATCACAAACCAAATCATACCCAATGACGTCTTTACGTGTGGCGTCCCTTCCTGTTGCCAGAGTTTGCCTTGTGCTTGGCGCCTTTAGTTAATTTCTGATAGAACGGCGACTTATTTCTCACTTTCCTCTTTCCCACAGTGTGGTTCCTCTGCTCAGGGAGTCCATAGGGATCTTGATGCAACGGACGCCTCCTTCTCTGGACCATGCCCTTCCTGAATGCTACCAAAGGGTGAGTCGTTTCCATCTCCTGGATCCTGTTCTTCATATTTGCCTACTTGGTTATCAGCTGGGATTGTAGCCAAGTTGTCCCAAAAATTAAGCTAACCAAGTAGCCACATTTGAAGATTGAGGAACTTGACACCTTATTGAGGGTCTGATCTTTAAACTTCATCTCGCTGCAAAATGGTGATGCCAGGTTGTCCTTAAACATTTCCAGATAACCAACACATTTGGCCTTAACACCTTAATGCCAGAACCTCCTCAATTTGTCCCGTTGCCAGATTGCAAAAAAACGGAGGTTGCATTTGCTAACCAGTAATGTTCTTTGCAGGTCCAGCAGCTTCAGGGGGTCTATAACCTTCAAGAACCTCACTTCTGGACCCTTTGCACAGACGTCTACATCGGTACACTCAAACTCCTTGTGGCGCCCGATGCAGATTCTAGATGGCTTCTCAGCCAAACGCACAACATTTTCACACAGGTGGGGACTGTTGGAAAATACGGCTTTGACAAAGTCATCTCGCTCATTAAAGGTCATTTCAAAGTTTCCATTACATGATCTTTTCCGCCCTGTGCCCAGGTTGGCGTCAGACAACTGTATGTTCAGATTGAGGTGGCTGCCATGTAGGAGTCGGCCAAATTTCTCCTGATCTTTGGGAGTCCCGGGACCAAAGACCTTCT
Organism: Rutilus rutilus; assembly: GCF_951802725.1. Classification (NCBI taxonomy): domain Eukaryota; kingdom Metazoa; phylum Chordata; class Actinopteri; order Cypriniformes; family Leuciscidae; genus Rutilus; species Rutilus rutilus. Next base: position 25,598,294 of record NC_140222.1, on the reverse strand, counting down.
GTGCTGCTGTGGGGAAGTTCTCCACCTCAACCCATCTCTTTGGGTTTCTGTCGCTCCACCTCCATCTTGGATCAAGATGGAGCTGGTGCAGTCCAGCAGTCTGACTCCACTCTTGCCAGAAAACGACAACTGACCAGCTACAACAATCTGATGTTTGGGAGGGAAGAAAGAACTTGCAACATTTTTGCACCCTCTTGGTCATTTGAAGTTTGTTTTTTGAAGTTCCCCATTGCTTTTTACTTTTATGATCCCACCAAACTGTTTCTTTTCCTCATAATTGTCGCCCTTTTCCATGATCAGAATGGGGTTTTAATTATTGGTGGTATGAATGTGGAGTTCAGTGGACATTTGTAAAAAAACAAAAAAAATAGCAGTATGTGATTCATTGACTCTTTTTGTACATCGCCTGCTTTATGTTTCAGTTGCACAGTTGTAAGTAAAGAGGTGCAGAAATTGTTTGCTAATGCCATTATGTAAACATAAACAGATTTGCCTGCAATTTCTTAAGTGCCTTTTTAAAAACGATCATGGACAATCGCTTGGACCGTGTTTGATGGTCAACATGAATGCGATGAAAACTGGATCTTTATGAATTTGAGTTGTCTACAATTAAAACATTCCTTTGCATTTGGCTTTGCTGTTTAATGCATGGTGTAAAGTTTGTATGAAAAAGTTTCTAAAACCTCATATCAACAGAACGACAAGGAAGCAGCTGTTTTCAAACATAAATCTGATGAACGACTTGAATGGAAATCGTTAATTTCCTATTTCACTTTTTTTCTTTATGCACAAAGAAGGTACAAGCATCAGAAGCCAACTTCAACATATTTGCAGTAAAATGTCAGAGGCTATTACTGTTTATTTCCTTTCAAGTAATAGGTGGAAACAGTTAATCAAGATCGTTTAGTCCTGTCTGGACACACAGACCTTTTCCAGTTTAAAAGGGCTTGATTTCCTTCAGTGAATTTCTCATATAAATAAACCTTTTACCTCGTGTTTTCAGCTGTAATTATAAATCTAAGCAAAACAAAAAAACTATTCTGTTCTGCAGTAGGTTGAAGAAAGAACATATGAAAATGTTTGGTTGCTTTTGAATGGTCCAATTATGTATTTTGAGGTTATGAGTTTCAGGACAATATCACATTAAAGTGTCAAACCAATTGTTAAACCTTATTTTTACCAAGCTATTCAAATTGCACCAACATGTTCGATTTATCTTTATATATATATATAAAATTACTTTAATGTTAGGTAAAATATTCATGAACCACAATATTGTTCACAGATGGGTTGAATGCAGTGTTTTCAACCCTACCACTGAAAGGATATAAAGACAATTTCACACTGAAATTTCACTTCTCCTTTGTAAGAATAAACCATGTTTCTTTGAGAAACACACAGGATATTCTTGAGGGTGTTATCACAGAACCAGTTTCAACCAGTTACTTCTTAAAATAATGTTGACTGGAAATATAAAACTGTTCTTAAAAAAAAAAAAAAAAAAAACCGAACGACAAAATAGGCCTACACCATGACGCCGCAAGTTCTTAAAAACAATCAAATATACAGCGGGGGAAATAAGTATTGAACACGTCATCATTTTTCTCAGTAAATATATTTCCAAAGGTGCTATTGACATGAAATTTTCACCAGATGTTGGTAACAACCCAAGTAAGCCATACAAAGAAACAAACAAAAATAAGTTCAGAAATTAAGTTATGTGTAATAATGTGAAATGACACAGGGGAAAAGTATTGAACACATGAAGAAAGGGAGGCGCAAAAAGGCATGGAAAGCCAAGACAACTGCTGAAAACTTGCAGTAATTAAAAAGCAATCCAGCCCCGTCAGTGGAAATTAATAACAGCTGGTTCAGTCCCAAATGATGGCCTACAAAAAGGTCTCATTGCCAAGGTGTCACACAAGACACATCTCATGATGGGTAAAAGCAAAGAGCTGTCTCAAGACCTTTCGCAACCTAATTGTTGCAAAACATAATGATGGCATTGGTTATAGGTGCCATTCTAAGCTTCTGAATGGTCCAGTGAGCACTTTTGGGGCCATAATACGGAAGTGGAAAGACAATAATTTCACCATAAATTTGCCTCGACCAGTGCTCCTCGCAAGATTTCTGATAGAGGAGTGAAAAGAATAATCAGAAGAGTTGTCCAAGAGCCAAGGATCACTTGTGGAGAGCTTCAAAAAGACCTGCAGATAGCAGGTACTGTTGTCTCAAAGAAAACAGTAAGTAATGCACTCCACCGCCATGGCCTGTATGCACGCTCACCACGCAAGACTCCATTACTGAAGAAAAAAGCATGTTGAAGCTCATTTAAAGTTTGCTGCACAACATTTGGAAAAGCCAGTGAAATACTGGGAGAATATAGTGTGGTCACATGAGAGCAAAATTGAACTGTTTGGATGCCATAATACACACCATATTTGGAGGAGAAATGGCAGTGCACATTACCCTAAAAAAACACCATACAACTTGGTGTTGGCTCTTGGACAACTCTTCTGATTATTCTTTTCACTCCTCTATCAGAAATCTTGCGAGGAGCACTGGTCGAGGCAAATTTATGGTGAAATTATTGTCTTTCCACTTCCGTATTATGGCCCCAAAAGTGCTCACTGGACCATTCAGAAGCTTAGAATGGCGCCTAACCAATGCCATCATTATGTTTTGCAACAATTAGGTTGCGAAGGTCTTGAGACAGCTCCTTGCTTTTACCCATCATGAGATGTGTCTTGTGTGACACCTTGGCAATGAGACCTTTTTGTAGGCCATCATTTGGGACTGAACCAGCTGTTATTAATTTCCACTGACGGGGCTGGATTGCTTTTTAATTACTTTAAGTTTTCCGCAGTTGTCTTGGCTTTCCATACCTTTTTGCGCCTCCCTTTCTTCATGTGTTCAATACTTTTTCCCTGTGTCATTTCACATTATTACACATAACTTAATTTCTGAACTTATTTTTGTTTGTTTCTTTGTATGTATGGCTTACTTGGGTTGTTACCAACATCTGGTGAACATTTCATGTCAATAGCACCTTTGGAAATATATTTACTGAGAAAAATGATGACGTGTTCAATACTTATTTCCCCCGCTGTATCTTAAAGGTCCTGTTCTTCGTGATCCCATTTTTCAAACTTTAGTTAGTGTGTAATGTTGCTGTTAGAGCATAAATAATACCTGTAAAATGATAAAGCTCAAAGTTCAATGCCAAGCGAGATATTTTATTTAACAGAAGTCCCCTTTCAAAGCCTACAGCGAACGGCCGGTTTGGACTACATCCTTCTACTTCCTGCTTTAATGACGTCACTAGAACAGTTTTTTTGACTAATGCCGCGTTCCAGGCAACCTGTAACCCGTGTTTTTCCAACCTTATACCCGTGAAAGTGCACTTGAACGGCAGTCAAACCCGTGACTTCCCACCCGTGAACTCGTACTAGATCGATGTACTCCCAGTTACGAGTTGGAAAAACACAGGTTACAGGTTGCCTGGAACGCGGCATAACCTCCGCCCACAGGAATACACAAAAAAAGGGGGGCGTGGTCTTGTTGCGCTCCCACGGAGAAGAGGAAGAGTTGCGTTATGGTAAGAGGCGTGACCTTTCCGGGCAACGTGCGCTAAGCTGCTGTCGAATCACAACACAGGAACCGCTGGCACAATCAGAACTCCTGAAGGAGGGACTTCATAGAACAAGGAAGTCATCAGCCTGTTTTTAGGACAGTGAAAACAGCGGTATACAGATAAGTAAATTGTGTGAAAAATACTGTTTTTTACACGCGAAACATGAACACATGTTATATTGCACACTGTAAACACAATCAAAGCTTCAAAAACACAGGAAAAATGGGACCTTTAAGAATATTTGGTGGTTAGAAAACTTCTTCAAACAATTAAGGCCATCACATAAAAACAAGAACACCACTATTTGGTACATAACCTTCATTTGAAACAATAATTGTTTTATGAATTTGACTTTATATAACAAACCAGAAAGAGGCAAAAGATTGTTTGACAATTGCTTGGCTCACTTTCTATGTAATTCATGCTGACAGAAATGAAATGAGAGATCACAAGCAAAACCACAGATGTAGATGAAAAGTCAAACTACATGTTGAGCGTTGATGTAATCAGTGGCAACGAAATGAGTGTCTTTATTGTTTGAAAATCGATCTTCATCCATTATGACATGGGTGGGTACATGCTCAAAAGAATCTCAGAATTCACTTTTATCTTATTTACATTCTTACTGAGAAAGTTCCATTAAGAAAGGCTCTTGGTACAGAAACATGATGCCAATTCTGAAGAAAGCTCAATTTCATAGGCACTAATGCAACCCAGATGCAGTTGGTCCACAATAACCTTTTCCATTTCCTCTATTATAATTCCATAATTTATTTTTTTGACAGCATGAACATGACTGCCACACATCAAAATAACCATCCCACTCCCAATCTAAATCTTCTGCAACTCTGGCCCGACCGATGCTTAAAAGTTAAAGTGGTAAACTTTGATCTGGAATTCTTGTGACCCTCCAGCCACTCTGGCCTCTCATGTGGACCAACTTCTGTCCACTTGTCCTGGGAAGTGAACCTTTCTTCTTCAGGACCACAAGCTTCTTGGATATCAGGAAATGTATGTGGAACTATCGGTCATCTTCAAGGTCTTCAATCCCTCGGGACCGCTGAAGAGTTTCAGCATGTCCACCTCCAGAGGGTGAAGGTGTCCACTGATGATCATTGAGTGAAGTGGTCCTCCCAGGTCACAGGAGGCCAACTCACGAAGCGTCCCGGAATGGATGACCTGGTCCTCGGCTCCGATCCGAGCCAGACCAACACACACTGTGTCTTCAGTCATTGCTGCATTGAAAGAAAGAACATAGGATAAACCTATGAAAACAGCTTTCAATCAAATCTAATTCAATTTTCCGTCAATGCTTGCCAGTGTCTCAAGCTGGCCAGACGTCCAGATGGTTCAACCACAGAGTTCATTTTAGGTTTTCATGCAATTCAGAAAGGTTTGCGAGAGTTTCTTACCCAGTTCCTCGCCACGACCCCGTCTGTTCTGTAGAATCTCCAGGAGTTGCTCAGCTGCCTGAGCGACAGTCATGTACCTGGGAGGCTCGTAAATCTTTCGACCCCTGGAAACAAAGTGGACTTGTAAACTCTAAAGTGAGCAGAAGTGTCTGGTGTCTTCTATTAATTTGTCTCAATCCCTGACAGTCTTGAAATTAGATCTGAGCTGTTATGGGGAGACACGGCAGGCAAAAACATCGTTTTTCTTCACTGGTCAATTTTGAGATTTTGGACTATTTGTCTTCAATAACATGTCTTCTTTCAGACTTGTGGTGAAAAAAAGTCCGAAATACACATTCAGGTCTTTATTTTACTACACTTTGTCTGTTTGCGTCTGTAGATTTCTCCTAAATTCAACAAAAGTTGGCGTTCTAAATCATCCCGCTGCTCCGCGATCGCTGTCTGCACCCTGTCATCACATATACCGTTAGAAAGCTCTCTCTCTCCTGTACAATGCTGTCGGATCCAAATATGGTCATTTCCTTTTTATCAGCAACCAATCGTGAAACTACAATGGGGCATTTAACTCTAAAAGCGAAATCTCATTGGCTGATGTCAATTTCTGACAACGTGATTCGTTCAGATGCATCACGTGACGTGCTCTGACATTTCCAGAGTGTGTTATTCACTGGGGTTCTGTTCAGTTGAAGGCCATAAATGCTATGTTATATAAGTTTTGATGTGTTTTAGGTGGTTTGTATTGTTGATTGCTAATGATTTGATAAGATATCAAAGGTAAATAGTTGTTTCCACTAAAAAAGTATGAATTTTTACAATACAAATCTTTAAAGGCCGTTTTCTCAAAATGGGTTTTTTTCTCATACTCTGAGCCAGAAATCTCCACTTCAGCAGCACTTACATAAACCAAACTTTCCAGTTGCATTCCTATCTATATTCTTAAGGTTTTTACAGAGGGGTTTGTTCATATATCGTTCAGATTCTGATTTATACAAAATTTTATACCTAAAAACGGGGCGAAACTGGATTTTTTTGGCTGTTGACAAATAGTGATAAAAAGAGATATCCAAAATCCCCTCTGTAAAAACCTTTGACTCTAATATGTCAACAAAATTAGACAAGAATTTTGAATCTGGCTTTATCCAATGTTCAGATTTCTCTTCTGGAAATATATGTAAATTAGTGCTTTTTTAATGAGATAATACCTAATTTGCATATTTAAACAAATATTCTAAAAACTTGTAATACAAAAGATGTTTGTCTTAATGTCAGTAATCAACTGGGGAAGTTTCATGCTGATATCTATTAGTTACATTTTTTTTTCCTATTCACCTGGGGTGTCTCCGCAGGTAACTTGAAGTTGCAGTTGGTCCCACAACACTGAGCAAGAAGATGCCCATTAATGCAATTTACATCTGAGCTTTGAAGTCAAATACTTTGCATGCTTTACTTAAGGTGCACTAGCCATCCATCCTTGATGGAATCAGTCAACTTGAAGAAGCTGGAAACATGCTTTGAATTTCTTTTTGGGGCCGTTTCCCCCTCCCTGCAGTGAAGGGCATCAACCTCACTGGACAAGCATCTGACTGTGACCAAAATCATGCAGCATATGGTTATTCCATTTCCGAGTAATGGTACAACAGTGCCAATAAATCTGGGAGACATTAGCACACTTTCCAGCCTTGAACAGTGAACACGCACCAGGCCTAATGCTCGTCTCCTTATAGCGTACATAGTGGAACACTAAAACCCATTTGGGGTTTATGTGGATTGGATATAAAATTACACAAAGTGCGCAACCATGGGGGGAGATAATTATAGGACACCAAGGAGAGAGCAAGGAGTTAACAGCCATCTTCTATGAGGCGAAATAACTCAAGTTCAACACCAGTGAAGGTTTTTCGGAAAGACTTGGAGTTCAAGCTTGAAAGCAGAGGATGAAGTTCCCTATTGCCGATAAAACATTTCTGAAGGCTTCAGATGGGAAAATTATAATGTGGCAGTTCTGGAGGCGGCCCAGGGAAGGTCCATGATATCATATCATGCGTCCAAGTCAAACAAGCTGCCACAGGTTTTACTGTTGTTATTTTTTTTCCAGCTCAACCAGTGTGCCCCCCCTGCAACTCGCATGAATGTTAACTCAATGTCTGCTGCAAACCACAAATCGACCCTCCCGGAAAAGCACCACAGACTTGATATAAATCAGCAGAACCCCCTCATCCCCACAGAAAATCAGAAAGTGAGAGTCTTACCTCATTAAATTCTCCATGGACTGCTCTTTGACTTTGATATCTGCGAAATAGGGGAGTTGTAAGTGCCGTACGATACAATAAGCTTGGGTTTTATAAACTAGGCCTCTCTGGATGTTACTGTCACATCATAAATAGTAGGTCGCCCCTCCATCTGGGGCTGTTAACCCCACGCAGTCTGGAGTTAAGTACATTTTCAGACTGCACCTGAGAGAGGCCCATATTGAGAACAAAGCAAAGACAAATGCACAAATCATGACCTGTCATGTTCTCACACCATGTCTACACCGAAAGCATCGATGTTAACCTCAAAATGTTCATGAATTACAGGCTAGACTTTGGCTACAGTCAAATAGGACAATTACTTTGTTTGCTACTTTCTTTTGAATGCGTTTTTACATACAAGTTTTTTACCTTCCAACTTGATTTAAATTAGTAAGCTAGATACCAGAAAATGTACATAAAAATCATTATTAAGACATTATTTTTGGGGGAATAAACAAAAATCTGAATATTGACAAAATTCATAATTAATAAAAATAAAAGTAATGAAGTGGCTGTAGTTGCTGTGTAGCATGCAAACATTTTAAACAGAATGATCTGACTATGTTGAGAGTAGACACTGTTTTTTTAGGTTTCCAAATCGTATTTTGAAAATAATTTAGAAACATCAGCAAATAAATTGACCAATATTTGCCAGCTTGATTAATAGCCCATGTCTTGTTAGCAACATTATGATGAATGGATGCAGCGTATAGTCTTTGTGTTTTGTCTGTGTGTGTGCTTTTGTTGTGTCTGCGGGTTATTGTGTTAGATAAGCGCACTTGCGTCCAAGGGTGGAAGGGGGGGTGTCCGATCCCCGCCTCCCTCTGTTTGCTTTTGAATAATGAGGTTAATAACACTGATCCCTCCTCTCTTGCTCATTTTGGTCCTCGCTCTCGCTCTCAGAGTCCTCAGCTGGGAAGCACCTGGGGACTCCCACCACACCTCCTCTGGTCACGCCATCCAATGAGATGCGACCATCAATCCGTAGACTTCGATTTTACGAACATTCATTACCAAAGACGCCTTCCACTGGGAAATCCCACTGGTACTTTTGGGGGTTTATTGAGAGTTGGCTGGAAATCTCTACGGCACACAGATTTAAACGTAATTTATTTGCTACCATCTGCCTTGGGGGTACCAAAGCATTTGCAACGGGTCCAAGTTTAATGTGCCCCCTGAAGGGAAAAGCCTATTTGACGGGACGTCAAAATACGGGGGTCGTCGCATCTGGTTTTGACACATTCATTGCTACAGTGACTATTAAAGATGCAACAAACATGCATGCTTGGATAATTGCTTGGGGACATCTGAGCTACGGGACAGACCATGCCAATTGTACGACACCATATAACTTTCTATCTAAATATAACATCACGGTCACAAAGACTTGAAGGAAGTGCTTACCCAGCAGGCACAGCGTGTGCAGGCCCATATCCCTGTTCTTCTTGATCTTATCATAGAAGCTCTCGGGTCTCCACGTGTCCGTCCAAAACACAATGGACACTGTCTCACCAAAGTTGTAGAGCTAAGGAGGAAAACGCAATCACGTTCAGATTTAATTTACTCGCACAGCATCTATGCTTCAGTGTGTTAATGTAGACCATTTTCAGCTCCGTTTTAGCGACAAGGTGCTTCCTGTTATTCAGTAAGCATGACATCATTGTAAACACTAGAGTGCCGCACAGCTGACACAACAAAGTGTCATTACGGTTACTTTACGTTCTACAGACCTTGTAAAGCACATATTAGTCCGATATGACCCAACCAGGGTTATTATAGATAAACTAAAACCATAAAAAAATTAACTGAAATTTTACATTTTTACAATGATTTTAATTCAGCTAGTTACCAACATTACTCATTTTCAATTTGTTTAACTTGACGTTCTAAAATAACACTGGACCCAACACATAGGTAGGGATGAAGTCATCAAACATCCAACCTAGTCGGTTAGTTTAGGTCAGACTAGTGACCTAGATGCATTTATTTTTGCATAGCTCTAATAAATTAAGTAGTGATGATTTAAAGGGATGAAATTTAGAGTCACAACTTCATGGAGAGAATTTTTACGAGGTGCCGCACATGATATGTTGGGGAAAGAAATAAGATATCGTAACCAAAAATCAGGAATTTGTTCCCTCGTTTTAGTTAAATTGTGGAAATGGTGTAATTAAATTAAACCGTGGGAACAATTTAGTACAATGTGGACTCAATTCAACTAAACAAGGGAATTAATTAATATGTTTGTCGAACAATATAACTAAAACGAGGTAATTATTTAAGAAAACATGGCCACAAAGTGTGAAACGCAATTCTTAATTCATGCCCACTACATCTTTTTTTGTCACATGTTATGTGTGGGGCTCAGTAGGGTCCAGTAGAGTCCAAACTCAGTCCTGGAGGGCCACTGTCCTGCAGAGTTTAGCTCTAGCCTGCCTCAACACACCTACCTGGAAGTTTCTAGAATGCCTTGATTATCCTTGATTACCTTGATTATCTGGTTCAGGTGTGTTTAATTGGGGTTGGAGCTAAACTCTGCAGGACAGTGGCCCTCCAGGAGCAGGATTGGACATCCCTGGTCTAAGTAAAGAAGATATTTTGAAAAATGTCTGGTTTTTTTTGTCCATACAATGAAACTCAATGGGGTCCAAAACAAGTCAAGTCAAGTCAAGTCACCTTCATTTATATAGCGCTTTTAACAATATGGATAGTTTCAAAGCAGCTTTGCAGTGATAATAGGAAATTACCGTTTAGGCTTTACAACAGCTCTAGGATAAAGTTACTGTCCAGCTAAAGTTAGTTTTGATTGAATGATTCACTTCCATTGCGAAGATCATTAGTTATTAACTTAGGGGCCGCTTACACGACACCGTTCTTAAAGGAAACCAACGCGCTCCGGCCCGCTAATCCGCACGACAACAGTGCCTGGTGTCTCGAGAACGCACTCCCTAGGTTCGAAGGTGCGAACGATTATCCGCTATCTCTGCGCAAACCTTAAAAACGCGAAAACGCAGACGTCGTGCACATGCGCATTACGTGTTCAGTCCAAAGGTAAGTGCGTTTGAATATATATGTGCGCAGGCGTGTACCGGTACTCCTTCTTTACAAATCAACCATCAATAAACTTCTTGTCTGGCGTTTTTTTCAAAACAACAACATTATACCCCATTGACTTTAATGGTATGGACAGTTGAAACATTCTTCAAAATATCTTTTGTGTTCAGCAAAAGGAAGTCAATCAGGTTTGGAATGAAATGAGGACAGAAGTTACATTTTCCATGTGAAATATCCATATGAATTCAGCATGAAATATCTTTCATTGTTAAAATTTTGTTTTGACCTCGTAATTGGTAATCAAAAGGTCACAATGATCCGTCGAAACGTCAGACTTCACTCTAGTGATGTATGCTGGACTCCTCCAATCATTTTGTCCGGTTAAACTCCGCCCCTTTCTTACAATCGACTGCAAGCTCGCATTCAGATCCGCCTTACAGAGGAAAAGATTTGGCGCTACTTCCACTTCGTTATGACTTAAAGGAGTCATAACCTAGTATTACATTGGATACCTACTGCTGTATTATAGTCTTTTAGGCCCTTCTAAAAAAGAAAAGTGGAAAAAAAATAAACACAGACCTACTTTTACCCTTATTTCTGAAGGCATTATTGTCTCGCGAGATCAATGCGATGTTTTGGCTGTAGTGGATGCTCTATATGGCTCTGCACGCCAGTTGAAAGGGTTGTTGGGACAGCGTCATTAAAAATGAATTTCATCCACTGGTCCCTGATAGTTTCGTCCGATTTTGGGAGATAAAACACATTTACATGTTTTTTATGGCAATCAACCACAGAGCAAGTCCGGTGTGCACTCGGTTTCTCCATCTTTCTCGACTGAACTGAATATGAGGGGGAGAGGGGAAGGGGGGGCTTCCTGCTGCGGTGTCCATATATGGTATATCCTACTACCTCATGACGTCAAGAGGGAGCTGAAATCAAAATCTCGTATTTGAGTGCGCGTGCACGCGCGCTGGTTTTTTTACCCTGAGGTAAACAAACGCTTCACTTTTAAATATCGGCTTCCCGGCCAGTGTATAATCGTTAGTCGATCATAACATACATTGATTCTCGTGGAAAAGTGAAAATTGCAGGTTATGACTCCTTTAAGACCGTCATTCAGAATCCACTACCTAGTCATGGGGAAGTAGAACAAAACCATTTCTTCTAATACAATAATTCGTGTTTTGGGTTACAGATAGTTACACACATGGGTTGGGGAATGTCATGCTTTTTTCTGGCATCCCTATTTGTTGATTGAGTCCAATTGGCGCATCTTAATCTGCACCCAAAACAGTAATTGCAAAGCGTGTGTTAACCTACCAAATCCCTCAGTAGATGAGAGCGGCAGCTGCGGTAGATGATTTAGGACCTGCTTTTCCTACCTAAATAATATCCTTTAGAAATGGCGCCACTGATCTCAGATCAACTGAAAATGCCCATCGTGAGCTTAGGGCGGCATCTGGGGCCTCTTGGTACACAAAGCTGCCCTGACAGGTCAATACAGGGGGCTGTTATTGATGGCCACAAGGCTTCGTTGATAGACTCCGCTGGGACGCCTACAGCACAAAGGCCGTAATGCCGTTTGATCATTTTCACGAGAGACTGGGCACGAATGATGCGCAATAGCAAATTACGTTCTCTGGAAAGTACATGTTGACAATGACACCACGGGGAAGGTGAGGTCACATTAGCGACATTCCGGCAAACTTTTGTGTGGCGATGTATGAACCACAACTGACAAAGGCGTCAATTTCAAACCAAGCTGCTTTTTGTTTGGTCAGCGCAGCTAATTTGCATGACCGATTTGAACCAGTTCGTGGGGAAATATCTCGCCCTGACACGAAATTCAAAATTCGTAGATTCCTATTGAAATGACTGGATTACGCCTGTGAAAAGTCGGCAAACAGCGGTAAACGTACCTGCAATCCACAGCAGCCCACCGCGTTCATGATGGAGGCGTTGTGGATAACACGATACTGTATCCCAGCATTCAGCGCTCGCAGAACCAGGTCGCTGTGAGTTGTGGCCCTGGAGAGAAGCAATTCTTTTAGCATACATTAATCCAAAATATGCGCCAACCGCAGATTGGCTACTTGTCGACATCTTTTCTTACTAATGTGTTGTGCGGTTTACAATTTGGAAGTAATCCAAATTGCGCCACAAACGCTTATCCTTTTCAATCTCGAATATATCATAAAATTTTATTAAACCCACACGTTCTTAAGTTCAGGAAAATGAGGAGTCAGACCCCCATCCCTCCTCCCAGCCTTGTGGGTTTTGGTGGTTTGGATGGAAAAACGCTGGAGCCAAACACTTCGCGACCGTGACTAGACACGATAGAGACGGGAAAGCGCGGCGTAATTAGCTCATCTCTTCTGGAGAGTTCCCAAAGTACCCAGACCTCAGGCGTCCACATCCCACTAATCGTAAGACCGATAACATTGCAGCCCAGAGCATTGGTGCTCAACCACTCTGTGGTTCAAATATTCTGAATAATAGGAAACATTTACATTATTTATCTACAATTAGGCTGTAGGAAGTGTATTCTGATAGGTTTTTTGTAGTTTTTTTTATACTTTTGGTTGAAAGGGAAATAAGTGCACTTGATTGCATTATCAGAATCAAAATGAACCAAACTAGTCTGAACATTTCCTCCAATTTCTCACGTAATATCTTTTTTCATATTATGATGAAATATGAATTGGATAGGCTTGTGACAAAGCTTTCCAATAAAAGCCTGTGCAACACCTTAATTAAAATTTCCCGTTAAGTCATTGCACTTGTGGTAACTGTGGTTTAAGTGATGGCAATGTCAGAGTGACTCAAAACATCATATGACAAATATGCACAGAAACCACAAATGAAAGTTGCCAACTATATTGTTGAGGATAAATCCTCCTCAACAGTCTGACCGGATGTTTTAGTTCAGGTCAATTTTGCAGTTGTACATATGGATCAAATATGTCCTTAACTTGTCTTTAATATGTTGTTGTAGATTCTGAATTAGTTTGTTATTCTTACCCAAAAGGATCACCAACCACCAGGAACGCCACATCACTGACATCTGCTCCCTTCAGGATCTCATCCGCCTGTTGTTCCACCATGTCTCTGTCTGCCAGCAGCAACTCGCGTCCATAATACTTCTCCTGAGACAGAAAGCAACGGCAGCAGAAAGACATCAATATTTCAGATGATTCAAATGTTTCATATGTGGGTTTTCATATCAGTGTTGCACTTTAAGCGCTTTAGGCTTAAATGTTTGATGTTAATTTTGCAGACAAATATAATAATTTAATAACATTAGATTTGTAAGTATAATTAATATGATTAAAAAATATATATATAATTGAATTTCTTATTGAACAGTTGGAACAAACCATGAAAGCAAAGGGAAAATAAAATTGACTGGTAGAGTAATTTCATTTAAAATAGTTTTGATTCTCAAAATATTAAACATGGAATTCATATTCCTTCTGATATTTTTTTGGGGCCAACACTCCGAAATAGCCCAGAATGTCAAAGTGGTGTACACATTTTTTCTTATATAAAAAATAAATAAAAATGAAATATTGGGTTAAGTACATTTGCATAACCTTATATTATCACTGCTTACAAAATACTTAAAGGTATAGCGGAGGATCTTTCCGAATTTTAGATAAGACCCGCCCTCACCACTTTTTGAATAAGTTTGATTGATTCACCAGAATGATTGACAATTAGGAGGACCAATAGTATAGGTGATCCACCCGGAAGTAAAAAATCCTCTGCTATACCTTTAATATCAGAAAAACTTTTGTCCGCCAAATCAGTTATTATGGGGTAACCAACATGCAGGAAGTCATTTTGTTGAAAACTATTAAACAGGAAAAGACATCACAGAGAGTCAGTAAAGTCCTTAAAAACATCACATATTTTGACCTTTTATGAAAAGCCACGGCTAGTTCAGGTCAAATTGAGTAACCAAAAAATATATTCTTAATGTTCATGATTCATGCATTTTTAGCCTTGAAAAATATCTTTAAAAACTTTTATAAAATTAGTATGTTTTACTTTTTTTGTAGAATATGGAATAAACCTTTTCAGAAATATTTGAAAAAGTGATAAACACAAATATCACGGCATTTCATGGCATGTGTGTTTTAATCTAGTTTAAAAAAAACTTTATTTAGATCATTCCAAGCATCATTTGTAGGGGTGTAACAATACCCTAATTTCACGATTCGATACATATCACGATACGATATTATTGCGATACTCCAAGACATATAATAAAAGGTTAAGAAAAAATGTACTGTTGATTAAATGCTAAATTTGATATAACATTGTGGGTGTAAATGAATAGGCTTGGACAATGGTGACACCAGAATAAATATATTCCTCATGATTCTGAACCTGAAAATACAGAATTATTTTAGACGAATATGCTTGCACTCTGTCACGGGCTAGATATATTTAAAATAATGTAGGCCACTTTTTACTGGTAACATAAGACTTATAACATAAGCATTATCAGGACCCACTAATATTCCCCCATTATTATACATTATATTCAACATAATATATTGTAGTTTAATGTAGTACTGACTCTGAAAACTAAAAAAAAATTCTTATTTTGGGTGAACTATCCAGTATCCACGATACATATTGTTGCATTTTTGTATTGCGATATATTGTGACACAATATATTGTTACACCCATAATCATTTGTCATCAACCTGCATATTGCTGGCACGTGAGTACTATCTCTCCATCTTAGGTCTCAAATTACAGCAATATTTCAAAACGCAATCATAGTCTTCATCGAGATATATATCGAGCTGTCAACCGTCAAGATTCAGACCTAATAATATGTTTAATGATCCACATACCAAAGCTTCCTTCCCGACGGTCAGTATTGACGTGTAAGCCTCCAAATAAACGCGACTACACTGTCGGATGATCTCTAAACCTTTGACAGTGATGTCTTTAGCATCGCCCAGCCCGAGACCGATGAAATACAACATCTCTAGATCAGAGAACACAGCAGGTTTCACCGTTACCCGTCGCTAAAAGGCTAAATCACAAAAGAACACATTAAGGAGCGCTTTAAAGAATGGATACGAGTTGTCTGTCAATATACTGTTTTGCGATCTTTTATCAGACGCTAAAAAGCTTGCAGAATACATTGAGTTTCACTGTTATTCAGCACTCACATGGTGCCACATGGAGCAACTGACAAGCACTGCCGTAAAGCATAGACTACTTCACGACAATGTCGCGTGCTGTAACCATAGAAACAGAATAAGCTGGAGTGAACTAGACGTTCATTTAAAATCACATTTATTGTGTCTAGGATGTGGTGCACAGTTAATAATTGCCATTAAGTTATTTTAAAGTTAAAATAATATGTATAAAATGTTCATATTTGTTCATATGTTATAATAGGCCTATATTTGAATATATACTTCATTAAAAACCAATATATATAGCCTATGTATAGGCTACATTTAAATATATTATATAATAGAAAGGTTTGAACAAATATTAGTGTAGTTTATACTGAGCAGACATCTGTATAACTTTACTAACTAAATTGTAATTTTTAATTTTAGCACGTGTCTTTGTGTGACCTATAATTTCCACACAGCTCACAAAACATTGATTTAGAATAAATTCTAGGTGTTTAATGGGCGAACTCTCACTAACCTTAAAACCACACATTCAGACATTGTGCAATTACAACCATATTGTGTAGTTTAGTGCAAAAGGATGAATGATTGCCAAGTTCAGGGCTATTTGCTGTGCTGTTTGCTGTTTGTTTACTCTGTAAATCCATCAGTTTCACCCTCAAATTGCAGAGAAACATTAGAAAAATGTGCACACAGATACCATAGAATGCAATTTATTTTTTAACTTTATGTGTTGTTGATTTATGTTTTGTGCAGCACTTTTAGTATTTGGAGCAGCACTTTTACTATGTTGCAGATTCCAGGGTGTTTTTCATGACTGTTTATGGATTTATGATTGTTTGGATTGCTTGGAAAAATTAGCATAAATCTTAATAATAATGATAATAATAATAATAATGTGAAAATAATTCCCTTGTTGTCTATGGGTTGTATCTATGACTGTGTGAAGCTGTACTATGACTCATAATGTGATTTGGGATACATCCATGGTACTTAATAACCATGGTTTAGCGGACCATGAGCTTGACCCATTTTATTTGTAGGTTAATAGGCTGTGAATTAGGGTGAGGACCTTTTGTTACAGACAGCTGATACCTGTAATGAATGAACACAGAGTGCAGTCAAAGGTCTTAATCTAAATATAAGGCTTACAAGCCCTAAAGGCTCATGGACCATCTGGTTTCCACCCCCATTTGAACTTGAAGTCCAACAAAGTCATGTCAGATTTTTCAGGCTGTGCTGATTGACATAATTATTTAGGTCTATCTGTTTTATTTAGCAAAGGACACTTGATTGGACAAAGTCCCTTAAAGGGGTCATATAATGGTACATGCACTTTTACAAGTTGATTGTACTGAAATGTGTGTTGGCAGTGCCTGTACACAACCATCATAAAATGATAAAAATCCATCCAGTGTTTTTTTTTTAAATCTCCTTATATGTTTTCCCCTGTCTCAAATCAAGCCGTTCGACCTTGTGACGTCACACGGGCGGACGCCCCTCCCACGATTGTTGATTGACAGCAGCGTTTCAACACAGACCCGCCCACGCTCGTGAGCGAGCTGTCATCATAGTCCGCAAGGTCATTGTTGATACGCTGGAGCAGAATGGCGTCTAAGCGATTGTGGTGTTCTGTTCTTGGGTGTAATAAGGAACACAGCAGTCATTTTGATGTTCCTAAATCCGAACCGCTGAAGACGCAGTGGCTGAGTTTGTTTTCGAAGGGAATATTCCCCACGATCAACGTCAATGCTTTCATGTTTGCGCGAATCATTTCACACACCAGACTGCTTTACAAACGAGGGTCAGTATAAAGCTGGTTTTGCTAAGAAGCTGCTCCTGAAAAAAGGATCGGTACCAACTATTCGTGTTCCTGCTGCACCTCCAGAATAACTGAAGTGAGTGTAACGTTTTATTAACCTTTATATTAATATTTATATTAATCTTTGCAAATCGCTAGCACGCTTCACGATGAATGCGGCTAAGGTTTACACTCAGGGTACATTACGGCATGTTTTCTATGTACGACTTTCTCAATATAATTAATAATCCCACGTTTATAATGAACAACGCTTTATGGTTATTGTGTTATTATTACAAACGGTGTATGCACAGAACAGAGGGGCGGGGTGAGCAAAGCTCATTATCATTTAAAGACACATGCACTTAAACAGCGTGCTGAAAACAGAGCTGTTTTTGACCATGGTAAAATGAGTGTTTTCTTACAATACTAATGAGATTTTTTAATTAAAGTATATTACAAACTTTTAATTTAGACCCTAAAGAATCATATTAGCTTGTACAAAAATGGCATTATATGACCCCTTTAAAGCGTTAGTTCACCCAAAAAGTTATATCATCATTTACTCACCCTCATGTCGTTCCAAACCTGTAAGGCATTCGTTAATCTTCGAAACACAAATGAAGGTATTTAATCAAATCAAAGAGATTTATGTCCCTAAATTGACAGTTATGCAACTAACACTTTGACACTTCAAAAAGTTCATTAAGAGATCTTAAAACTAATCCATATGAACTGAGCAAGTCACTCGGTGGCCATCTTGGCCACGCCTCCAGGAAGCTATTTCAAGTCAAGCACAGCTCCTTCTGGAAATCTAAAAAAAAACGTTCCTTGGAGGAACGCAAAAGTTTGGCAAGGGAGTAAATGCATTTTCTTGGGGGAACGCAAAGGTTTTGCAAGCATACGCAAAGTTTATTGGGGGAACGCAAAGGTTTTGCAAGCATACACAAAGTTTATTGGAGGAACGCAAAGGTTTTGCAAGCATACGCAAAGTTTATTGGGGGAACGCAAAGGTTTATTGAGCGAACGCAAAATTTCTTGGGGGAACGCAAAACTTCTGTGTTCAAAATTATTGAAATATATTTTTCATATTTTTTCCATCACCATGTACCTTTAGGGGCTCTGTACTATTTTATTTTTAATCTTTAGTGCTGTCAATTTGATTAACCGCGATTAATCGCATATAACATAAACTTTTTTTTACATAATATATATATGTGTGTGTATATATATATATTATTATTATATATATATATATTACATATACTGTATGTCTGAGTGTGTGCGTGTGTCACATTCACCGTCTGTCATCGTCCTGTCTGCACTACAGTTCCCAGAATCCTCCTTGTTTCCACACCTGTTCTCACTCCCTTCATTACCCGCCTGTTCGTCATCATCATCATCTGCATCACCTGTCTTGTGTTCATCTGTCTGTGTATTTAAGTTCCTTCTGTTCACTCATCACTTGTCGGTCAATGTTTAATGTTAGGTTCCTGTTCTGAGCACACGCTCCCTGTTTTTTGTGTATCTGTTATATTTGAGAATTAAAACCTTGGAATACTTCATCTTCGAGTTCGCCTCCTACTTCATCCCACCCAAGAAGCCTGACAGATTGACCGACCATAAAAAAAAAAAAAGAAAAGATGGGGAGATTGATTGCGGGGATCCTCTGGCCCCGAGCTCGTAAGCTGGTGTCGAACAGTGCAGACCTGGCTTTGAAGATGTTCGACCCAGCCTTCATGTCAGTCAGAAAAGCCATTGAATACGCCGGTCCAGTCGAGCCTGCACTTCACGCCAGTCCAGCCGAGCCTGCACTTCACGTCAGTTCAGCCGAGCCTGCACTTCACGCCAGTCCAGCGGAGCCAGCACTTCACGCCAGTCCAGCCGAGCCTGCACTTCACGCCAGATCTGCCGGAGCCAAGGCAGTATGCGTCATGCCCGCCGCCCCTGAGACTGACAGCGTCATGCCCGCAGAGATTTTATTTTCTTTTATTCCGCCGAGCTTGAAGCTCCCTTCGCCGCTGGTTCCGTCCAGCTCAAAGCTTTCTTCGCCGCTGGTCCTGCCCAGCTCAGAGCCCTCTTCGCCGCTGGTCCTGTCCAGCTCAAAGCCCTCTTCGCCGCTGGTCCTGCCCAGCTCAGAGCCCTCTTTGCCGCTGGTCCTGCCCAGCTCAGAGCCCTCTTCGCCGCTGGTCCCGCCCAGCTCAAAGCTTTCTTCGCCGCTGGTCCTGCCCAGCTCAGAGCCCTCTTCGCCGCTGGTCCCGTCCAGCCCAGAGCCCTCTTCGCCGCTGGTCCCGTCCAGCCCAGAGCCCTCTTCGCCGCTGGTCCCGCCCAGCTCAGAGCCCTCTTCGCCGCTGGTTCCGCCCAGCTCAGAGCCCTCTTCGCCGCTGGTTCCGCCCAGCTCAGAGCCCTCTTCGCCGCTGGTTCCGCCCAGCTCAGAGCCCTCTTCGCCGCTGGTTCCGCCCAGCTCAGAGCCCTCTTCGCCGCTGGTTCCGCCCAGCTCAGAGCCCTCTTCGCCGCTGGTCCTGCCCAGCACAAAGCCCTCATCGCTGGATCTGCCCAGCACAAAGCCCTCATCGCTGGATCTGCCCAGCACAAAGCCCTCATCGCTGGATCTGCCCAGCACAAAGCCCTCATCGCTGGATCTGCCCAGCACAAAGCCCTCATCGCTGGATCTGCCCAGCACAAAGCCCTCGTCGCTGGATCTGCCCAGCACAAAGCCCTCGTCGCTGGATCTGCCCAGCACCGAGCCCTCGTCGCTGGATCTGCCCAGCACCGAGCCCTCGTCGCTGGATCTGCCCAGCACCGAGCCCTCGTCGCTGGATCTGCCCAGCACCGAGCCCTCGTCGCTGGATCTGCCCAGCACCGAGCCCTCGTCGCTGGATCTGCCCAGCACCGAGCCCTCGTCGCTGGATCTGCCCAGCACCGAGCCCTCTCTAGTACCCGGGACTTTTCCCAAGTATTTTTTGGGGGGGGGCCATAGGGCTCCGCCATGGCCACCTGAAGGGTCTTCACCACCATGGCCACCTGAAGGGTCTTCACCACCATGGCCACCTGAAGGGTCTTCACCGCCGTGGCCACCTGAAGGGTCTTCTCCGCCGTGGCCACCTGAAGGGTCTTCTCCGCCGTGGCCACCTGAAGGGTCTTCACCGCCGTGGCCACCTGAAGGGTCTTCACCGCCGTGGCCACCTGAAGGGTCTTCTCCGCCATGGCCACCCGAAGGGTCTTCTCCGCCATGGCCACCCGAAGGGTCTTCTCCGCCATGGCCACCCGAAGGGTCCGCACCGCCTTGGCCACCCGAAGGGTCCGGACCGCCATGGCCACCCGAAGGGTCCTCACTGCCGTGGTCGCCTGAGGGGACATCACCGCCCTGGCCACCCGAAGGGTCCTCTCCGCCGTGGCCACCCGAAGGGTCCTCACCGCCGTGGCCGCCCGAGGGGTCGTCTCTGTCCTGGCCACGCCCACAGCCTGCTCCACCGTGACCACACCCACAGTCTGCTCCGCCCTGGAGGCTTCCTGCCTTGTCTCCCTTGCCTTGTCTTCCCCGTCAGCCTCCAGGGCGCCCACCCTCCCACCCCTTTGGTCTTTCTACGGCGCGAGGACGCGCCTACCGGGAGGGGGGAGTAATGTCACATTCACCGTCTGTCATCGTCCTGTCTGCACTACAGTTCCCAGAATCCTCCTTGTTTCCACACCTGTTCTCACTCCCTTCATTACCCGCCTGTTCGTCATCATCATCATCTGCATCACCTGTCTTGTGTTCATCTGTCTGTGTATTTAAGTTCCTTCTGTTCACTCATCACTTGTCGGTCAATGTTTAATGTTAGGTTCCTGTTCTGAGCACACGCTCCCTGTTTTTTGTGTATCTGTTATATTTGAGAATTAAAACCTTGGAATACTTCATCTTCGAGTTCGCCTCCTACTTCATCCCACCCAAGAAGCCTGACAGCGTGTCTGTGTATACATATACACACATATACAGTATACATATGTGTGTATATTTGTTTATGTGTGTATATATATATATACATGTGTGTGTGTATATATATATATATATATATATATATATGTGTGTGTGTGTGTGTGTGTGTGTGTGTGTATATACAGTAGTATACACACATATCGTCACCTTCCTAAAATAACTGCCTAAGTCATTTTTTCAGGTTTCTCAGAAAACACAAAAAACGGTCTCATTGTCTTTTGACTTAGGCAAAATAAAAACAGCCTAAGTCACACTCTTGACATAGGCCATTATACTACAGGGGTAGAAATGCATGATCTGTTCAACTGAGGATGTGGGCGATTTTACCAGAGGTGGCTAGCATCATGAGGAGATGACATTTTTGTCAATAAATGACTTAGGCAAGGTGAATTATTTTAGGAAGGTGACGATATATATATATATATATATATACACATACATATATATTATGTAAACAAAACTTTTATGTTAGATGTGATTATTCGCCGTTAATCGATTTGACAGCACCTTTTTTTTTATTTTAGAGTAGTGCAAGTAAAATAAAACAGTAAATAAAAAAAAGAGTAGAATACTTTAAAATGCAGATAATATAAATATAATATAAGTAAATATATTTCTAAAGTACAGGGTGGGCCATTTATATGGATACACCGTAATAACATGGGAATGGTTGGTGATATTAAAGTCCTGTTTGTGGCACATTAGTATATGTGAGGGGGCAAACTCCTCAAGATGGGTGGTGATATATACATATACTAATGTGCCACAAACAGGACTTTAATATCACCAACCATTCCCATGTTATTACGGTGTATCCATATAAATGGCCCACCCTGTATAGTAAAATATAGTAGTGAAGAGTAAAAGAAAGGACTTTTTTTTTGTAGAGTATGGTAGTGCTTTATTGTCATATGTAAAAGTACATTGTCGTTGTTATGCATATTGATCTATCATTGTGTTTACTAAGAGGCGTCGTTGTTTGCCTCACTCAAACTGACGTGTTAAGCACATCTCAGACTGAGGTATGTGTGAAAACATATGACTCGTCTCGAGGCCTCTCCAGTGGAGCTTCCTCACCATTTGTAAAGAGCAGAATGGATTCCGTCAGTCTGCATTGTGCCAGGCAGAATGGGCTTAGTGGAGCCTGGCAAAGAGAGGGTATTTTTTTTTTTTTTTTTTGCACTGTGGGCTTTGGATCCGGTGCTGTCCATTCCACTGCCAGCGCTGCTCGCTGCCTCCCAGCTCGTTGCTATGGCAACCGGACCAGGCCAGCATCTGAAAACAATTTGGTTCTTAATGAGAATTTACTTTGCGCAAATGGTGGGAAAATTGGGGGTGGGAGAGAGAGAGGAGAAGGGGGAAAAAAGGAAGGAAGGAAGGAATGAGGCGCCTGGATCTTGCATACTTGTCATGTACTTCTAAGGCATACTGGAGGAACCGAACATGTACTTTTTTTCCGTTGCATATTTCTTTAAAACTCTGCTTAATTTCTTGAATTTGTGCAGTATGAGCCCATATAAAATTGACCCAAAAATTGTAGAAACATTTTTACAAAAATCCCACCTTAGTTCCCAATCCCGAGTGAGAAACAGCTCTAATTTTTCCACAGATTTCTGAGTGCAACATTATGTAATGTTTCTGTTGATGCCCTGTGTGTGTATAAGGGGCATTGAGCTCTTCTCTGGATGAGGAACGATGCCAGCTTCCACTGGGATCCCCCCTTTGTACCCATCTCCCTTTTCCCTGGTTTTGTTTGGACCCAGTCAGCCAGTAGCAAATTGTCCCAGCAGAAAGGGCCAATCTGGTTGGACTGTGGCAAGAGAGAGGGTCCCTACAGCAAAATTAACTGTTTGTCAGTGCCAGGGTCTGGTTGTACCACCTTAACATCAGCTCAGAGGACCTGGTGCCACTAGATTACCAGAGGAGAGGTTGAGAGAGGCGTGAAGGGGTGGGAATTTGGGGTTTCTTTGGACCAATAAATCAAATCACTGCTGTGACTTCGAAATTTGTCTTGGTGGGAACTAATAATTGGGTGTATGTCACGAAAACATGTCCGGGTCACATTTAACCGGCAAAATCAGATTTTTTTTTAGAAATTATACAAATTATGTATACATGTATATATTCTGTTAAAAATATATAGACATTTTTGAGACAATTGTTGACCTAAAGCAGGAGTACAGAGTTTAAAATGAATGTGAATAGATAATTTGGTCTAGGAGAAAAAATATATTGAATGTTTATGAGACTTTTGAGTGTGCACAGTTTCAGACATTGTTGAGATCTCTTTTTAAACTCTAGATGAGACAAATATCTACATTTTCTCTGCCTTCAATCAATGGTGTCTGGGAGAAACAATTAAGATATTTGCTTCTTTTAGCTTCTGCTTGAAGTAATTCAGGTCATGAAGTATCTCAGGACTTTCCAAGTTTGTTTTCTTAGTGATAAATTATTAGCATACATGACATAGTTTATCTTCTGTCGCTATCGTTATGACAGGAACGTCCAGTTTATTATTTTAAACCAATACAAAAACCCCTTTTACTCAGTCCTCTCTGCATCCATACAAATATCTACAAACAATAAATAGCTGATAATGCCTAGATATGTTTAAATAAACCAATAACAGGAAGAACGCCCCCTGTTTCCTATTCCTGTGCTCCGGGCATGAATATTCCCCCAGTGGCCACTGCCTTCTCCCACGATTCTCAGTGGGAAGTCTCTGGCTCTTTGCGTACGTCGTCGCTGTGAGGCAGAGGTGTCAGGGGAATACTGAAGAATGTCTTTTTTTGGGGTCTGTTGTGTTTTCACTCCCCACCTTTTTCTCTGTAATCCTCCCTCTAGGTTATACATAGCTGACAGCATGGGGCTCTGAATAGCTAATAACCAGTGGGACCAGAATGTAGAGGAAGAGAAAACATGTGCTTTCCACTGATCCAGAGTAGTGTGCGTGTCATGAAGTCATGTGACCAACTGACAACTCTTGGAACCTTCAAATCCTCATGAAATGTTCCAACTTACGAGTTTGGACTTAATAATAGTGATTTGCATTCAAGCAATGTGTGTTCAGAAAAATTGGCCATTGGGAAAATTTCAGCTAGCCTTTTAGTGCTAATGCTAATGCTAACAAGATTAAGAGCAGAGAATGTGAATTAGGTATATAATGAATGCTTTAGCCGTGTATTTTAGCATTCTTGTGCTGCTACAGTGAATTGTAGGACATTTTGCTTTGTTGCGCAAGCCAGTCACTTCATAAACACGGCTAAGCTTCATTGCTAAGACAAGCTTCATCGCTATGTTGTTGTCATCAACAACAAAACAAAAAAAAGATGAACAAACTAAATAGTTTTATCGATATTCAAAATTATAACAAATTATGACCAAAAACTGATTCGCTTCCAGCATGTTTTCTTAACTGACATGCCTCCAACTCGGAAAGCTTTGTCGCGCAAGCCATTCGCCTAAAAATATGGCTAAATAAGGCAAGCTTCATCGCTATATTTCATCAATATCAGTACATGAAAAAAAGGATGTACACACTAAATAGTTCCATTGACATTCACAATTAAACAAATGGTAACACTATAGTTTAGGGTGCAATTCACACAATTAATGCTTATTAGCATTAATATTACTAAGATATTGGCTGTTTATTATTACTTATAGATCACATATTAATGCCTTATTTTGCATGACCATATTCTACATTCCTTAATCCTATACCTAACTACCTTACTAACTATTAATAAGCAGTAATTAGGAGTTTATTGAGGCAAAAGTCATAATTAATAGTTAGTTAATAGTGAGAATTGGACCCTAAAGTGTGACCAAACAAATTATGACCAAAACTGAGTAGATTCTTCCATGATTCTTTAACAGACATGACTCAAACTTGGAAAGTTTTGTCGCGCAAGCCACTCACCTCAAAAACATGGTTAAATGAGGCACTATTTTTCATCAGCATGAGTACACGAAAAACATGAAAACGAAACAGTTCCATCGACAGTCACATTATAATAAATTATGACTAAAACTGATTAGCTTCCACCATTATTCTTTATAACTGGCACACTTTCTTGGGTTTCGCTCTGATACATAATCTCATAAGTACTATTTTGGGAACATACGACAGGTGAGTCATTAGAATTCGATTGTGACAACATCCAACGTGTGAATGAACAAGTCCTGCTTTAATCGTACCCTGGGTAATTTGAGACATATCAAAACTATTGGATGCTTCAGGAATTAGATGCCTCAAGAGTAATGAGCATGCATTATTAAAATATACACCATGTGTAAACAATGTAAGGTCATGAACACGGTGCAATTACACTACAGATTGTTTTGTGAGTTGGCCTGGAAAAAGTCTAGAGTGACCAGGAAAGGCCTTTGGAATGCAATCCTCTTCCAGTCAAGGGATGCGCTAGCCAGAGTGAGTCACTTCCTCAGCAGCTGACCTTTGTCCCGTTCAGCGTGCCCTACAAATGCCATTGACATCGACACATCCTTCCACTGAAAACCCCAAAGTAAAAGTTAGATTTGAGAGTTTGCCGGATATATAAACTCAAGCTACGAAGAGACTGTCAATGCAATGCCAAGTGCATACTTAGGTGTTCAGGTGTGCAGGAAGCTGCCTCAGCAACTGTTGGGAAAGTCCAATGATAGTCTCCAAATGCTACTTGAAATATTCGGATGTATGGTGAAACTCCTGAGGAAATAGTGTGCACTGATTTTGTCAGCAAAGGTAAACAAATCAATATACACTACTGCAAAAAACGGGACTTAGTGGCACCACAATGGCAAAGCAACTGAGGGAATGTGTGTGTGTGTGAGTTTTGCACGGAGAGCTCCTCTTAGCATTCCGTGTAGTCTTCATTTCCCATGCAAAGCCCTAGTGTTCGGTCCGTGCCTCCTGAATGAGCTCCTTTTGTGCGGTAATTGGAGATCGTCCTGTGTGGCTAACAAAGAGTTGCAGGGCCTCTCTCGTCCCTCCTCTGTCCCACTCTCTATTTTCCTGCCATCTTTCTTTTTTCCCTGTCCTCCTCATTACGCCTTGGGTCTCTTATCTCTTGTGTAACGTATTGTGTAAAGGTAGTTCAAAGCGTCTGTTTTCTATCTTTGGAAGAGGCCGTGTGGTAGCGAGTGGCTTTCGTCACAATCTTAGCATTTATTGAAATCCTGTTCCATTTTTGTGGTGCACCATTTCCCCGTTTGCCTCAATCGACAGGCTTCTGCAATTTCAGTTGGCTGAAGCACAGTTCCACAATCCCAGCTGACCAAACACGGGGAAAAGCAGAAGAATCCGGTTTGAGTTATGCTCAAATCCGTATCCGTACCTAGCTTAATGTTTGTTTTGCAGACCTTGCGCGGACGTGAATCAGAGTCCCAGACGTTGAGGTTTTCTCTGTTGAAAATACATCATCTTTTTGGTACCGATTGGAACGCCGACCATGGAAAATCCACAAAGTGCTCAATGAAGTACATAAAAAAAAAAAAAAAAAATGCTCTTGACAGTAATTAAAACCATAATAAACAAAGAGTTTACTGGATCTGTAGTTGGTGACCCTCAAGACTCTTGACTAATGACGTCCATGCTACTATTGTTGTTGTTAATGTTTCGGTTTTAAATAAAGATATTTCTAGAAGCCACTGGCGTCATTCACTGCAACTAAACTCTTTTTCTGGTTGTGGCCTATTCTGAACTTCCTGAATTCAGATTAATCTCTGAATGTCTGCTCTATTTCTCTCCAGAGGTCATGACCAATAAAATGTTTAATGTTCAATACTCTTTTAAACTAGAGTTGCTTGTATCTCTTAAGCCCTCGTTTGTCAAGGCGGGTATCTTGTTGTTGACGTCTTTGGTATTTTTATGTTTTGTGGTCTTCTCTTCACTGCATAATCTGATTTCACCAAGTACAACGTGTTTCTGGATCCTTGTGGATCCTGAAACAACATTCCAATCAACCAATCAGATTTGAGGGACAAGTTAACAGTTTATGTCAAGTTTAGGCTTACAACCAGGGACAGGTACCTCTCAGTGTTATTTACCTATCATTTACCTCTGATTTTAGGGATAACTTATGGGTTGGGTTGGTAAGATTAATTTTTTGGACAGGAATGTTCTTCAAGGATCAACAAAATATGTTGTCTCGTCTAACTCGCCAAAATCAGGATGTGTGCTAGTTTGATAATGAAATTTACGTCATGTGTACTATATGTATACCCTATACGTGCAAAAACTGAAGTACTGTATACTTTGCGCTTTTTATGTGATAAAAACCAATGTGAAAAGAGCCAAACTGAATAAATCAATTATGTAGGCTACATACACAATGATGGCAACAAGAGATGTATTATCATCCATCAATGTTTAAAGATTTCAGCTGGTGGGATCAGCTAACAGTTGCTAGATGCTAATGTTAACTTGGTCAAAAATATCTATTACCCACTCTTTGAACTGCTAGTATCCCTATTCTAGCTTACAACCATGAGAATCCAAAATGGGAGTTTCAGTATGCTGTACTGTAGCTATTGTTTGACTGGCTAGTTTCGATATGTATGTACTATTTTCTGACTGGCTAGTTTCGATATGATTCCCCCCATCATGATCCTAAATCATTAATCCACAGCACACATCTCAACCCTTCTTCACAGTGACTTATTAGTCATTGAGTCATTCCAGAATCATGCCGGTAAAAAAACACGGGTGATGAGACCGTTACACAGTAACAGACCATTATCTGCAGCATGCAAAATGGTCATCTGTGGTCATACCGCTCGAGTTCAACCAAGTTTTTGATCAGCCTCCATAAACTGTATCCATATGGATGTAGATAGCATCAAAGTGTTATTTAGGGACATCTCAGCTGGTAGTAGCGCAAGAGATAAGAGTGTCTGCTACTGTCAGACGTTATCATCAAACCATCTCAGGAATGTCATTTCCACTTATGTAATGCATCATTTAAACGCAATTGTTCACCGACAGCTGCCAAATAATTGTCGGCCATTGTGTTTAAAAGATTTTTGTCAGTTTCACAGTGTTTTGTTCTTGTTTACGTACACTCTCTGCACATTGTGTGTTTTTGTTTGTTTGTTTGTTTGTTTGTGTGGGGTGGTAAGAGAATGAGAAGTCCTAAATGACAGAGTTTCCTGAATTTCGAGACAATCTGTTCAAAGGAAATTGAAGAAAAGTGCATAGTAAATAAACATTGCAGCATGTTTCACTGACATCGTATGCTGTCTCAAGCAAAGCAAAGTTTCCTGTTACTTTGAGCTTCAAACATAATTTTTCTCCTGAAGATGTGAAAAATGAGAATGTGTTTGCCCATGCAGTACACTTTGTTACAATGCTAGATTGTTCCGGGTGGTTGCTAAGGTGTTCTGAGTGGTTACTAAGGGGTTGCTAAGGTGTTTTGAGTGGTTGCTAAGATGTTCTAATGGGTTGCTATGGCATTGCTACATGATTGCCAAGGTGTTCTTAGAGGTTGCAATGTTGTTTCCTTTCTAAGTGATTGCTAGGTGGTTGCTATGGCATAGCTTGGTGGTTCCTAATGTGCTCTGAGTGATCCCTTACGTAACGAAAATATATTTCCTATGAATTATCAATATATTAAATGGTTTAACAGTATATTTGTTATATACTGTTAAAAATATACAGAATAATATATTGTGTTAATATATTACAATATATTGAATAATACATAAGGAATTCCCGCTTTTCACATATTGAAAAATATGTGACACTATATTTACTAATATATCATAACGTATGTAATTTTATATTCAGTAGTATACTTTATAATATATAGATGTATATGTGATCAGATATGGTACTGCACATGTAACTATATTGCAGATATATTTACTTATGCAACATAAACACACGTTTATAGAGAAATATACACTCACCTAAAGGATTATTAGGAACACCTGTTCAATTTCTCATTAATGCAATTATCTAATCAACCAATCACATGGCAGTTGCTTCAATGCATTTAGGGGTGTGGTCCTGGTCAAGACAATCTCCTGAACTCCAAACTGAATGTCAGAATGGGAAAGAAAGGTGATTTAAGCAATTTTGAGCGTGGCATGGTTGTTGGTGCCAGACGGGCCGGTCTGAGTATTTCACAATCTGCTCAGTTACTGGGATTTTCACGCACAACGATTTCTAGGGTTTACAAAGAATGGTGTGAAAAGGGAAAAACATCCAGTATGCGGCAGTCCTGTGGGCGAAAATGCCTTGTTGATGCTAGAGGTCAGAGGAGAATGGGCCGACTGATTCAAGCTGATAGAAGAGCAACTTTGACTGAAATAACCACTCGTTACAACCGAGGTATGCAGCAAAGCATTTTCCCACCGGGTACCACTCATCCCCACTACAAATAGGAAAAAGAGGCTACAATTTGCACAAGCTCACCAAAATTGGACAGTTGAAGACTGGAAAAATGTTGCCTGGTCTGATGAGTCTCGATTTCTGTTGAGACATTCAGATGGTAGAGTCAGAATTTGGCGTAAACAGAATGAGAACATGGATCCATCATGCCTTGTTACCACTGTGCAGGCTGGTGGTGGTGGTGTAATGGTGTGGGGGATGTTTTCTTGGCACACTTTAGGCCCCTTAGTGCCAATTGGGCATCGTTTAAATGCCACGGCCTACCTGAGCATTGTTTCTGACCATGTCCATCCCTTTATGACCACCATGTACCCATCCTCTGATGGCTACTTCCAGCAGGATAATGCACCATGTCACAAAGCTCGAATCATTTCAAATTGGTTTCTTGAACATGACAATGAGTTCACTGTACTAAAATGGCCCCCACAGTCACCAGATCTCAACCCAATAGAGCATCTTTGGGATGTGGTGGAACGGGAGCTTCGTGCCCTGGATGTGCATCCCATAAATCTCCATCAACTGCAAGATGCTATCCTATCAATATGGGCCAACATTTCTAAAGAATGCTTTCAGCACCTTGTTGAATCAATGCCACGTAGAATTAAGGCAGTTCTGAAGGCGAAAGGGGGTCAAACACAGTATTAGTATGGTGTTCCTAATAATCCTTTAGGTGAGTGTATATTGTAATATATTTCTTATATATTTTTTATTTACATTATAAGTTTTCAAGTTAGTTATCAAAAGCATAAGAACACCTGCATGTACTATAGTTTTCAGTCAAGAGACTACCACTGTGCTGAGGAGAACACAGTCATTACTTTTAAAATATAGTAATTATCATTTTATACATTTTAATTTTAAATAAAAAAATAATAGGCTAGAGCATTAAAAACTAACAGATTTAACAGTCAGAAGCAAAGCATGCTGGGAACTAGAAATCTGATGTAACTCATTCCGTGAATATGTGTGTGTATATATGTGTGAACATACATTCATATTTATATGGGAACATGTATGTGCAATATATGTACACAATAAAGCATAAAACTTTGTGAATATTACATGTAATGCTATTTTTGTCTTCATTTATAAATATTTTATATTCATCAATATATAACCTTACATGGTCAAAGCATATATTGCAGTACATTGAAAAATATAAGCACTAGTTTCCCATATATGGAAATGTATTATGTAATATATTGCATTATATTTTGCAGTATACTCCCATATATTCGTGTTCCGAAAGGGGTTGCTATGGTGTAGCTAGGTGGTTGCCAAGATATTATAAAGGTTTGCAATGTTGTTGCTTAGGTTTCTGAGTAGTTGCTATGACATTGCTAAGGTGTTCTATTAGGGTTGCTATGGTGTAGCTAGGTGGTTGATAAGGTGTTCTGAGTGGTTACTATGGTATTGCTATGTGGATTCTAATATGTTCTAAGGGGTTGCAATGTTGTTTCTTATGTTTTTAAGTGATTGCTATGGCGTAACTAGGTGGTTGCTGAAGTATTCTTTGGGGTTGCTATGGCATAGCTAGGTGGTTGATAAGGTGTTTTGAGTGGTTGCTATGGTGTAGCTAGGTGGATGCTAAGATGTTCTAAGGGGTTGCATATTGTTGCTTAGGCTTCTAAGTGGTTGCTATGGTATTGCTATGTGGTTGCTAAGGTGTTCTCAGTGGTTGCCAGGGTGTTGCTAGGTGG
Source organism: Rutilus rutilus (assembly GCF_951802725.1). Classification (NCBI taxonomy): domain Eukaryota; kingdom Metazoa; phylum Chordata; class Actinopteri; order Cypriniformes; family Leuciscidae; genus Rutilus; species Rutilus rutilus. The sequence continues at coordinate 25,566,863 of NC_140222.1, read as the reverse complement.
TTGCTTGACAGATTTTTCTCCCGTTTTTGTTAGGTTTTCCGTGGTAGTAGTCGTTTAATAATGATACATGACTTATCATAGACAACCAATAAAAAAAGGAAGAAACTCATAAAAGGAGAAGGAAATGCATCTTTACACATCAATAGCATTGATGTGCTATCAGTCAAGCTCGTCGTAAACAACATCCTCTTCTTTGAGGTCTGTATACAGGAAAGCCTAAAGCCAATTGAAATCAATAAACCTCAACTACACACACTCTCTCTCTCTATATAGTGGTGTTTATGTATAATGCCTTATGTCTTTATGTTCTAATGACAGATTGGCCCACTTGTATGTATAAAAACACAGGAGTGACATTTGACCCATCTGTGGAGCTGTGTCTGGAAACGGCTGCAGTGTTACTGTAATAAGAGCGCACATTGTGGTCTGGGATCTCTGCCTTTCCCAAACATAAACACACGCATCACTGATGTGCTGATGTCTGCAGCCGACAGTGGATAAGAGGCAATGGAAATGACGCACACAAACGATTACAAATGACATAGAGGACCTTCTATATGAATTATGTTTTTTATGTGCACTCTAAAAAATGCTGGGTTGTTTGGGTCAAATATGGACAAACCCAACTGTTGGTTGAAATTTTTTAATTAATGGTTGGGTTTGTCCATATTTGACCCAAACATGGGTTGAAACAACTCAGCATTTTTTAGAGTGGGACAGCTTATTATACAGTTAAAGGGGCAGTTCACTCAAAAATGGATCTTCATTTAGCCTACTCTCATTTCGCTCTGAACCTATGCCTTAGACATGCTCAAAAACCTGCACGTCTCCACAGATTAAACTCCTCTGTTTGTTATGAACACTTTCAGACGCATCTCGACCAGACAGTGTCCACCTCAACCTGATGACCGATAGCACACAGACGCAAGGGTTTAATATTTCATAAAACCCATTTTAATTGGTTTATGGTTGATGTCATCTTTAAAGATGCTGCAGTGCTGACTAAGAAACCACGAAACAGATTTTCTATGTAATGTATAACTGCTTGTGTGATAGTGTGCGTGTATTGCTTTGTATTGTTTTAATATGTCTCTGACTTAATAGCAATGGACGTACATAGATTTTGCCACAACAATGGATTATGCCATTGGTTTGTTGAATCAACAGCATCTAAGGATACAAAAAAAAAAAAAAAAAAAAAAATTGGCTGGGTTGTTTCAACCCATATTTGGGTCAAATATGGGCAAACCCAATCGTTGGGTTTAAAAATCTAGAAAAATAAAATATTTGACCCAAACAAGGGTTGAAACAACCTCTGCATTTTTTAAAGTGTACCATGCAGAAGAGTGAACTAAGCTGATTCATGGTACTTCAAGTGAAACTTACTTTTACTCTAAATGGGTTAAACTTTACAGCTGTTACATTTGAACATAAAGATGAAGATATAAAGATAAAGATCAAATTGAATTGAGCTAGCAGTTGGTTAAAAGTCAGTGTAAAATGGCATAGAGAAGTGATTCAAACATGCCTGCTACAGGAAGCAGTATTGCACTGAACTATGCCTTGATCTCTGTTATCTGATGCACACAAAAAAAAATCTGTCTGCCCTCATAATACTAAAATATTGCAGTCTTCTCTATTGAAGCCTTTTGGCCCAAAAATAAAATAAAATAAAATAAACACACAAACCCTTCACATAAAATCCATCAGTTTACAATACATGGCAGTTTATCGGTTGTGGCTTCAAAATCATTGTTGTTATCCGTGAAATAAATATATGATGTTTGTTTGATCAGTACTGATTTTATTTTATTTTATTTTATTATTGAATAATTTTTTAAATTGCAAATTAAAAGACATTTTAGGTTTTAAATGGTCCTTGTTTTTTCCTCAATTCATTAGATATATATAGCCTATATATATATAGTAATGATCTATTTATTTTCCTCACTTTCATGGCCATTACTATTGTCCTCTTATTCTCTATACCATTATAACGGCATCTTTTGTTTTTCCATCCCCAACATCTGGTCATTAGTGCTTTCCGTTGTCTTAAGACAGAATTGAATTTTAATGACCAATGAGATGCTTTAATTATCGCATGTTTACATGTCTGCTTCACTGACCACGCCCCTCTCTCTCTTTATTGTTTGTTTGTCTGAAAGATTTCCTCCGTTGATATTCTTGATTATACCGGCACATTCACACGCAAACTCCAGATGAACACAAGGACACATGCACACAAAGCATAATTCACTGCAGCTTCTGTATTCCTGGTTTGTTTTAGTGGAATTATCACAACTTCCCTTTTCTTCTCACTTCACTTGCACTTATCCCAGAATCAGAGGAGCAGCAGCGGCATAAACGGGGGAATTCCGTCTTGGATGCAAACATTCTGCTCCTGGGTTTTCCATTGCATTCTTCCAAAGAATTCCCATGTATCTGATGCAGTTTGCTTCTCTCTGTTTTCACTTCTTTCTTTAATTAACAGTGTGATGTATCCTGTCGAATGTTTTCAGTTCTTTTTGTTTACGGAGACCCTTTTTAAATGTGGTATGCGGTAAAAAGGCACTAATATATGATAAAATCTCTTCCGCAAAGACTTACATCCCTTGATTGTTTCCCTTTTCACTATTTTATAGTTTTATTTTAGGTTGATGTAATCACAGTTATATTCATATTTTACAGTAAATATTAATATTCATTTAGATTAAAGTTGTGAAGTTAGTAAAGGTGTAGAGAGAATTGAGAACTGGGGCCTGTACCATGATGGTAGTTGAACAAACTCAGGGTTACAGGATTAGTTTCGAGTTGACAAAACCAAACCAATCCAACCAGGCTTTGTTGGTACCATGATGCTGATCATCAGCTTTCTGTCAAGTCAGGCTTTGATCCTGAGTTTAGGTGTGACATCAGTAGCGAACAGCCAATCACATGCTGAGAAAGCGTGAAACCGCGATTCATTTCTCACAAGAGAAGCTTCTCTCTTCCGCAGAATATTACGAGAGTGAAAAAATTAAGAATTTAAACAAATTTACACAGCAAGAAGAAAATAGCTGTCTAATAAAGAAAAAGTCTTGCTATATCAGTGCAAGTAAAAGTTGTGAAGTTAATTTATACAGTTGATAAAGGTATAGAGAGAATTGAACATTTAAGCTCACATGTAGTCATTTTATAGCTTTATCTATTGATTCTAAAGTGTATTTATATTACCTTCATGTATTTCTTCATTTAAACTGTGCGTAAAAATAATTGATAAATTAAAATTGTACGTGTGATCGATTGGAGGAGTGGAGTGGAGTGCAGGTGGAGTGACTTTATCCTTTGCTCACGGCTGATTGGTCCAATTTCGGTTTGAGATCTCTTACCTGGAACATAACCTGCCCCGGACCAGGTTAGCCGTGGAACCTAAGTTACTATGGCGATGAACACTGCTAAAAGCCAAACCACTTTCATGGTGCCTAAAACCCAGGGTTGGCGCAAACTAAACTGAAACATAGCTGGCTAGCACCTAAACCGGCTTCATGGTATAGGCCCCTGACCAAGAACTGAAAGAAACACAAGACTTAAATAGACAGCAAACTAATGAGACCTAATTAAAGAGACACACCGAAACTCAAACTCACATCAAACCAGTAACCGTGGAAACAAACAGGCAGGGGGCGGAGAAAGACAGAAATGAACTAATTAACAGATTAACCAAAAACAAGACAAGAACGGAAATCAAAACAAACTGACATTGTGACAGTATTGTTGTATTATTTTAAATGCTGCTGTTTTGGTCTTTCTCGAAAAAGTATTTTAGAGATTAGTCTGATTAATTAATCAATTGTTTATTTAATTATTTATATTTCTTTTTAAATATATTTTAGGCTATATATAAAGGTTTAACAGTACATATCAATACAAAAGTTTTGTATTTGTTTATTTATATTAATTAACATTTTATACTAAGGTGTAATAAAGTATATACCAATAAAATGGTTTGTTTGTATGTTTATTTATTTATTTAAAAGTGTATTCATAGTTATATATTCCAATAAAGTCGTTTTTTATGTATTTATTTATTTGTAGACATACATGTATATGTATATTTTTACATTTTTTATATATATATTTCATATATAAAGGTGTCAATGAATTTAACTGAATGTATAATATATATATATATATATATATATATATATATATAGATGTGTATATTAATATATAATATACCAATACAACGTCTTATTTTTTTATTTTTGTTTTTTGATTTTTTTATACAAAGGTTTAAAAATAGGTACATTCAACCACTGGTCATTATGAGTCAGAATGAAAGAATGAATCAGTCTTTCTGTGTGACATAATCATCTGTTCTTTTGTAGGTGTGCTTTCTGTGAGGACAATATGACATCAGAGGATGAAGAGGAGGAAGATTCACTTCTTCAGCCTAATGCTTTCACCATCATTACTCACAGCCTCTCTCTCTCTGGACTTTCAACTTTCTCAACACTCTCCTTTATGTCCTCTCTCCTTAAGGGTGGAAAAAAGGAGGAAAAGTTGCCTCTCCACTGTTTTTTCTGTTTTTTTTTCCAGAAATGCCTCTCAAGAAGGCCTCCAGGAAATGACCATTTAGAGGCATAACTATAGTTAAGCCATTTTTCAAAAGCCGTGCAGCCGAGGGGAACTATCTATAGATGACTTTGGAGTCACGATACACGTCACATCACCACTGTTCGTCAGAGCTAGTGGCAACAAGGCACGACTTGTCCGACTCATCCTGAAAACCATGAGTCTGTTTCTCAGGAAAGACAAGAACATTTTTGCATCATGATTAACTGAATTGCAGTGCCCTATAGCAGTTTTGCGGGCAGCTCATTAGTAAATTACAGGCTCCGGATTCGAGCAAGCGGGGTGGGAGTCTCCTCCCTATGGGTGTGCGTTTGCTCGCTCCAATTCAGCAAAATCCCATTTCCATTCTCTAAGCACGCTTGGTTGGATCCCTTAATACGCCGCCCACCCTCAGTTTCCCCCTAAAGGCGCCTCACTCTGATTGCCCCGTCACTAACAGTCCTCTTGTAACCAAATGGGGAAACAATATTGGGTATCTTTAACTTCATTCCATGCCTATCCACATCTTCCCTTTTTTGTCTTTCCCTCATTTCGTTTCCTTCCCCCTTGAGAATATGAGCTTTATTAATAGACCTAGTGGCTTTTGGGTCCCACAGCAGCTGGAAGAGTAAGCCAGACTAGAACAATTAGCATGAAATTATGATTTAGTTAAGCTAGTTAGTCTTAGTTAAGCTAAGTCTAATAAGCAGTGTTTGCCTTGACTGATTAGCTACAATATCATTCCATAAGTAATTGTAATTTAACAAAAGACATGTTTAAATCAAATACCTGTGTTTACATCCTGTTTTCGGTTGAAGTCCAAAGTAGTCGATTGCCGAGTTCACGCGCATAGGTTTAGTTGCTATGATCACGCGCGTGAACTCGGCAATCGACTACTTTGGACTTCAACCGAAAACAGGATGTAAACACAGGTATTTGCGCTGGCTTAAATAACATAATTTGTATACATATCTTTCACATCTACTGCAGTCAGATTCACTCGTGTTCACTCAGAAGGAATCACTCACATTTTCTGTGCACTTGTAATGACACATCAAGGATGTCAAGAGGCTAAAAGCAGGTTTACTACTTGCCCCATTGAAGTCAACAGGGTGCAAATTTTAAAAATAGAATAACTCGGTGTAGGCAACACCGATTTTTGTCGTTGTTCTCTGTATTGACAGCACTCCAAATGTACAAAAAAATGAGCTCAATGTTAAAATTGACCGGAGTTCTCCTTTAATTGGTGGCTATTACGCATTCATACAATCTCACTCATATGGTTTCGTATGATCTGTATAAACCCCAGTTAGTTAGGGGTGTTCATTCATCATGAGTTTCTTTCAAAAATCCTAATTGTTTTTATACGATTAAAATCGTTCGAATTCATGCGAAATCGTCACCTGGTAAAATAGTTACGTTTTCCTGTGAGATCGTTGGAAGCACCACTCACTTGTAAGACACTAACCTACTCTGCGTGGGGAAATCTTTCGCCTTCACGCAAAACCCACTTGTGTGTGGATTCCTACTGAAATGACTGCATTGCACAAAAACAAACAATGTTATCAAAACAATGTTAAACGTGGCCTCGCATTTTTTCCATCAATTATTGTCATTTAGCAAAATACATGCTCTACTCATCAAAAGCTAAGTCTAAAGTTGATTCTAAAATTAAGTCTGAATGCTCTCATGTACCTCTTGTCTCAAAGCACATAACATTACAATAATAATGAACATAAACAACTTACAGAGCTCTAGTTGTATCACCTGACTGCTGCATATTGTTGATAGTGTTGCCATTGAAACGAGTCTGAGGACGAGAACAGCTTCAGAACATTACGGGTTTCCATCTCGTTATTACGGTTATGGCATGGTGTGAACACAGCATAAGCTTGTTGTTTTGGTTTAGGAGGAACTGTAAAAGACGGCTGTTTGTGGTTCTCTGTGACTGTCTAACTCTGCATAGAGGAATGTGCTGATGACGTGTGATGTCTGCGCAAGGAGGTATGGAAATAGGCCTACACAGGCTGACTTGCAGGTAGGACATCCTATCATTGCATTCGGACCGAATGCAATGATTGGACGAACATTTTTTGGACCTGAGACTTCCACAGAAGATATATGCACATGTTTTAATATCTAGGCCACTTCTGTTATTAATTGCTATCAGGATGTGAAGAGAGTTTTAACCAGTATAACAACATTTTTTTATGAAAAACATTCCCTACCCTACCTTTAAGAGTAATACAATTTTTTAAAAAAATTGATTTTGTATTCACTCAAAGGTGGACAGAATCGAGTTTGGTTTGAAGCATTGAAGCGAGCAGCCTAATCAGTTTACATCGTTGACTATGTCCATCACTAACGATGACTGACGTATTCAATGATGTTGTCGGGACAGATGAAGATGCCGTACATCCGGCTTAGTTGGTCGGTAGCTGATTGGATTTAGACATCATTGATTATGCAGTGATTTAATTAAAATTCATAATGAACTTAGATAACATTGTGACGGGCTTGTGCCCTGAGATTAGGACTAAATAAACAAGAGGGACGGAAGTAAACGTACGCGCTCTTGAAACAAAATAAACGCAAAACGCATATTTTACCGTCAGTCAGTGCACTTTCCGTACATGCAACATTAGATTACTATGAAAAACACAATTAAACTAAAGTTTAGTGGAGATTAGGTCAGTCTTTGTTCACAAACATTCTCAACAGGAACCCTCCCGCGTGCCTCGTACAAATAAACGACTTGTTCTCTTTGTATGTCAGACCTCCTCTGTGCGACGTAAATGCAACGTTGATGGCTGTATAGATGATTTATGCTCCTTTCATACACAGCATATGTGTTTTGTGAACGCTGACGTTTTTGCTTCAAGTTGAAGCGTTGATGATTGGATACACAAGCGCTTTGTGTCAAGTGCGTTCTTTCATATTATAATAAGCCATCCCTCTTCAAAAATATGTAAATTATCTCGGTATTATCTGGTTAAAGTGTAGGCCTATCCCACTGGCGTCTAATTAATGAAACAGGCATTTATCAAAACAACCCCGGTGAATTATTAATGAACTTGACGTTTTGTTTGTGTTACGTCTTAACGGCTTGAAATTTGTAGGCAGGTGAAATGCCTTTTCTCATTTATAATGGACTGAGAGGTATTCAGTAGGCATTTACATTTTATTAACTCTACAGTTGATTTAACATTACCAAGAATGGTTTGGATTCACAAGCATATCATTAGTGCGGCAGTCAGATTTATAAGACCAGCCATACATCAAAATGGGTTTATGTCCGTTGGGATGAAAAAATGCACTCATATTATTACTGTTTGATGGGACACCAAGTGGAGGATGGTTTTTTTGAGCCATTACGGAATATATTTAACACTTTTTGATGCTCACCTTTTCCAAGCAAAAAGGCAAATCTTTCAACAAAGCCCTTTTTTTCCCCTGTTGCTCAACTTGTAAAGCATTACACTAGGCCTATATGCCAAGGTCATGGGTTCGATTCATGGGGAACACACATAGTATAAGTGTTTAAATTTACATTCTTTCTATATTTTATACTAAATGTATACATGGATAAAAGCCATTAAAAGTGAGACTGAAGCTATAATCACCAGCTACGTTATTTAAACATATAGCAAAAAATTTTCATGTCAGTTTATGGGAAGGTTGCATATGGAATTTTTTAGAAGCATGTAGTTACTCCAGTGTAAAGTTTACTTTGGGATATTCCCGGGATGTGAACCCTCTTCCACCTGGTATGGCACTAGCCACATGATTATATGATGGGACGGGGCCAGGCTTTTGTGTTGAGGTTGTGGTGCTGGATTATACCAAAGGAACCAAGTGTAGGAAACAGGATTGGAAAATAAGAGCCAATCCTTCAACAGGACGGTCATTACTGCTGTGAGTAATGGTTTAGTCATCTACTTGCATCCTGGAACATGTATCCTTTAATGTGCAACACTCAAGAATTCAGTCTCATAGGGTTATTATAATGGAAACAGTGTTGCATTTTAGTGTACAAATGGAATTGAAGATACAGTCTTTTTTGACTTATGGCTTCAGTGTAATATTGGATTAGAGTAAGAGGAGATCGCTAGCTGTAACAAGCACGTCTGTGACTAAAGGAAAGCTTTAGCGTCTCGGCAGGGAGGCTTAGGCCATTATCTGAACAGTCAATCTGTAGGAGGAAATTAGACAATTGCTTGAGAACTGGATGTTTGTGAGATTTAAAATAATGGGATTTCAACTCTTTTAGCTTTTAGTGGTTAAGGGGCTGTTCATTAGAATAGCAGAAGACATAAAACTTTATATACAACTGTGTGTGTATATATAGACCTATATTAAATGCAGTTAATAATTTATATATATTATGTAATTAAATTAATATATATATATATATATTTTAATTATATAATAAAGTATCTTATGTATGTAATGATGTATTATAAATCTATATACGTGTATATTATATAGTATTATATTATGTTCTATATTATATTTCATTTCTATAATATATAACTATAATATATAGCTAAATTTAATGTATATGTTTTATATTTTAATGATATAATACAATATTATAAAAAATTATGAATTTGAACACTATGTATAGTAAATTAATGTATTAAGATTCTTATGAGAATTGCATTAATTTATATATCATATTTCATTTTATTATATGATACAGTACTTTAATATTAATTTGTTTATATTAATTTAATTAATATGTATGTAATTTATACACACACACACACACACACACACACACACACACACACACACACAAACATATATTATTGCTGTCAAATCGATTATATATATGCGATTAATCGATTTGACAGCACGTATTTATTATTGCATTATATATATATATATATATATATATATATATATATATATATATATATATATTCTTTTATTAATAAAATCTAAGAAAAATTAAATTTACTGTAATTCAAGATTAGCAACAGCATGTCCTCAAATGACAGCATGCATGCAAAGTTGGTTAAGTCCTCATGTTACATACAGGTTTTAAGATTATGCGATGTTAGTGACTAACCCTGGTTGACGTGCCTACAGAGGAACAGCGTCCCGTCCACTTACGTTCCCTCAACTTCCTTCCAGCAGCTCGGCCCTGAGAACTGAGTCAGACGGCTGCTGATAGACTGGAAGTTGTGTTTATATTCCTACAGAAGTGTGGCGGAATATCGATTGGAGCGGTAAGAGAGGTAAATCTGTGTAAGAAATGAATCATTGGAAAGGGAAAAAGTGAGAAGAGATGGTGACAATAGCATGGGACCTCTTGAGAATAACTGTAAAGTTTATATATTAGGTATGCTTATTGTGGCAGGTTTTGTGGCAATCGCGTTCAACAGCGCAATTTGTGGTTAAAAACGGCATTACCCATAATGCTGTGGAGAAAATTACGACAAAAGAGCTCTTTTGCGCCGCCCACTCCCATGAAGCACTGCGAATGACGTAATCAAGTCGGTCTCCCTATATGCTCTCAAAATACTTAAATATTTGTATATGTATGCATATTTTGCATAAAGCCTATTTTTGCATGAAGCAAAAGGCCTATTTCTCTCAAATATTGTTCACAAATCTGTCTAAATCTGTGTTAGTGAGCACTTCTCCTTTGCCGAGATAATCCATCCACCTCACAGGTGTGGCATATCAAGATGCTGATTAGACAGCATGATTATTGCACAGGTGTGCCTTAGGCTGGCCACAATAAAAGGCCACTCTAAAATGTGCAGTTTTACTGTATTGGGGGAGGGGGGGACCGAAAACCAGTCATTAGGAGAAATAGACCTTTTGTGTACATAGAAAAATCTTTGAGTTCAACTCAAAGGGCAAAAACAAAAGTGTTGCGTTTATAATTTTGTTCAGTGTAGATATTCATACAACCATACAATATACTTTAAAAGTGAAAATCACAGCAGAGTTATTGTCGAGCACAAACTGAGACACATTACTGGTGTTGAGAGGAGATGGCGAATGGAGAGGGGAAGAAAAGAGAGGGAACTGAGTGTGGACTCCGCATAGTTTTCCCTGCTCCGTGGCAACCGGTGTATAGCAGAGCGCTGAGATCTCTGAGATCTCCAGGCTTCAGTGCTACAGTTCTTCACCTCTCCAGCCCAAATCAGAGAAACAACAGAACTGCGCTGATATCTGCAGCGGGACACAGACACAGCCTCGTGGGAAATGGCTTTTTTCAAATGTACTAACATAATGGTGGCAAAGCCCACTTTTGTCATCTTCATTCACAATACATTTGCTCGTTTTGTTTGCTGCTTATTATCATCAACCGTTTTGGCAGCTGGCTTAGTGAATGAAGTGAGTCAGCTGTTTCAACAGCTATTGTGTGATTAACTAGCTGATTGTCATCTAACTATTTAGCCCTGTGTAGTTTTATCTTAGCTTCCACCGCTTATGTTGCCCTTGACAAAAAATCACAAATCGTTCCACAAGGTTAATATTTTATTTTGTTTAGCTTTAGTTTGTTTTATTTTTTAAATCTTTCTTTCTTTTTATTTTATTTATCTTATTTTATTATCTATTGTGTGTATCTTTATGTATTTAATTATTTATTTATTGTGTTGTATCATTTTTTATTTTATTTTATTATTTTATCTTTTTTATTTTATCTTATTTTATTTTATTATCTATTCTATTGTATTGCTTTCTTTATTGCTTTTTTATGGTTTTATTGTTTTATTTTAGCTTTTTTATTTTATGTTATCATTTATATTATTTTATGTTATGTTATTTTATAGAGTTTTATTTGTTTTTATTTGATTATTTTATCTTTCTTTATTTTATCTTGTTTATTTCATTTTTATTTATTTTTTGGATTTTTTATTATCAAATTTATTTTATTGGGTTGTTTATTTATTTCTTTAATTATTGTGGGTTATCTTATGTATTTATTGTTGTTTATCTTTATTTATATATATATACACTTTTCACTTTTTTTTCCACATGCATTGTTCTATGCCTCTGAGAAATGTCTTTTTTTTTTTTTGCATATACAATTCTTTTTGATGAAGGAGATTGCCCTTCACAATGACAGATCAGTTGCATTCAATAACTAAGTGCTGACATGGTGACCTTGGTTGTCCTTTGGTAGATTTTGTTTTATTTAGTTAGTTTTTTATGCTTGTTTCTGAACTGAGATCAGTTTTGAAATTTGAGAGGACGGAGAAATCTGCTCTATGGTCAGCATATAATGCTGTTTTTATTTTACCCTGCCTCTAATGACTAGGGTCCAATATCATCTTACATAACACTGGCCAAATCATGCGTACGTGTATGTGTGTTCATGTGTCCTGCGTTTAACCACAAAGTCTTCTTTTGTTCCAGAAAGCCTCAGTAATAAACAGTTCTGCAGAAAGGCTTACACTGAGCTGAATCACGCAGCGGTTGGATTTACCCTGGACAACAAAGACCATGCGGGTGGCTTTCTAGACTCTGGTCTCCACGGTTGTTTCACTTTTCCTCCGGCCCATGAACCATGAAGTGACACCAACATGATTTTACATGCTTTTCATCACTCTGATGTTGGTGGGATGGTCAAAAGTTATGACTTATGTGATAACCTGATTCAAAATGCATATTTAAATATTCTACACATTGGTTTTAAATGGATATAATTTCATAGGAACGTCATATTCCTTGTGCAAACTTCTTGACGTTGCAGTAAATATAGGTGTCTATAGGTGTTTAGCTGTTGTCTTGACAAGTGAAGCTCCACAAAAGCAGTCGAGAAACGTCATTATTTGGGAGAAATTCCTTCGTCGGCCCAGCTGGGCATGTGGAACTAATTACTGTTGAGGAATTTACACAGCAAGTGAAACCGAGAACGTGTGCTGCATGTCACGCAGCTTGTACGAAATGCTAGCAGTAACGACGTTGTTATGAGCGTCTTCCCGCCTCAGGCTTAATGGATGGAACCCGAGGTCAAGAGACGAGGTCACTGGCATATCAGTTAAAGTTTATTAATTACTAATGACTAAACCGGAGCAAATACACAAAGACTCTACCTAGCATGTGTGCAGTTAGTGTCTACGTCACGTGATGTGCTAGCTTTGCCTGTGAGAAGCAAAATGAAATTTTGGTTGTGAGTAAGAGGATAGAGTTTGACTCTCAGGATTGTCCGCTCTCACCCTTTGACCTGCTACTGACCTGGTTTTTGTGGACATTTGCGAAGCTGTTTAATTTTCCAATCTAGGATTTCAAACAAAAATATCTGGAATAACAGAAAGAGGAGCTATTTGTGCCGTGTTTTAGTGCGGTCAGCATGACCTTGGGAACTGAATATAGCTGTCTCACTCGCTTTTCCTTCTTTCTAGGAACAATATGTTTTCTTTATCAGTCACTTTTCCCATATTTGTCAGTTAAATCATGTCAGCCTGTGTAAACACCTGGACGGCCTTGTTAAAATAGCAGTATCGTGTGTGTGTTGGCTGGCTGGCAAATGAACAACTCATTTGTTGTTCATTTGTTGTTTCCTGAGATCATATTCCCCAGGAATGCTTTATGAGGTCAATTTGATCTAGTGACTACAAGTTGCAGCCATTTTTATTACCCATGCCTGAAGGGGCACCAGATCTTTACACTTTTTCAAAGACTTTAGACTGTTTTGTTAGTGGCCTACATCTGGATTCAAAGAAAATGTTCTGGGTTGTTCTGGGGCGGGCAGCTAGCGGATTGTTAGGAAAGATTAGATGAATGTGATCATTTTTTTGGGGGCCTGAAATCACTGATACAACCTTTATTCAAGTAAAACTCTATCGATAACATCTGTACCAAAAATATATAGTTTTGAATTGTTTAAGTCAATGAATGATTGAATCAATCAATCAATGAATCAATCAATTAGTCAGTCAGTCAAGTCAAGTCATTTATATAGCGCTTTTAACAATATAGATTGTTTCAAAGCAAATTTACAGTGATAATAGGAAATTAAAGTAACAGAGATTGTTTTGGCTTTACAGCAGCTCTAGGATAAGCCAGTCAGTCAGTCAATCAATGAATCAATGAATCAATGAATCTATGAATCTATGAATCTATGAATCAATGAATCTATGAATCAATCAGTCAGTCAGTCAGTCAGTTAATCAATCAATCAATCAATCAATCAATCAATCAATCAATCAGTCAATCAATAATCAGTCAGTCAATAAATTAATGAGTCAATCAGTCAGTCACAGTCAGTAAGTCAATCAATTTATTATTAATAATATTTTAAATATTTAAAAAAGTATATGTATTAGTTTTATTTTAAATGTATTATTATAATTAAAAGTATTTAAATATGTAAATAATAAATGTATCTATTATTTAAATGTATATTATTATTATTATTGTTATTATTATTATTAATTTTATTAATTCATTAATTCCAATTTAAATATTTAAATAATGCATGTATTATTTAAATGTTTTTATTATTATTAAAATAATAAATATGTTATCAATTATTATATTAAACATTAAAAAATCTATGAATAAATAATAATAATACAAATATACAAAACTGTAAATAAAATATTAAATAATAAATGTATTAATTTAATCAATGTTATTAATATTATTTAATATATTATTATTATTGTTAATAAAAATAATTATTATTATTATTTAATTAATGATAAAAGTAAAAAAAAATTTATGAAAGGTTAAAATGCATTTTTGTTTGTTTCTGTAAACTGAGGGATGAATGGAGTGGAGATGACTTGTTTTTAACCCTGAATTTATGTTTTTATTTTTAATGTTTTGCCTCAAAGAGTCATGTGAGTCATGTGAGCCATGTGATGGAAACAGGATTTGTAATATTTTCTGCGTGGGTCAAACATCCTTTGGATCCACCAATCATCAATTTGGCACTAATTGTAAAGCTTTTTGATCCCGAAATGTGAACTGCAGCTGTAGGGGAAATTATTGCATACTAAGTGCCGAAGAATGTACAGATTTTGTGTTGAAAGACTTATGTGCGAATTGTGCACGATGCTTCGGACACTTTCCTCGGAATGTTTACAAAATGGTCCGTTGTAATGGCCGAAAATCATCCGCGTTTTGCTGGCATGGGAAGGAATGGGGCGAGGAGTTGACAGGAAACACATGTTAGGTGAAAAGCTGGGAAGAGGAAAGAAACAAATGTCAAAACCTGTAAAATGTTGTGTAACCACAGTAGCCTACATCATGTGTCATGCCAGTGCGCCGTTGCACAGAATTGGGTTTGAAGTTTTTTCTAAGAAGACACACCAAATACTTTCGCCCCCAATGGGACTATTGCCTTTCTCTTTTCTCTGAAGCTGTGAAACAGTACCATAGGTGAAGACAGAGAAACAATTAAAAATACTGCTCCCTGTTCAACTTTGCTCTCTTCCCACCCCCCAATCCCATATACAGCTGCAGGTTTTCTCACAGCAGCCCCGGGTGTGTGAACTTTGACCCTTTGCAACCTTGACCTCTCGATCTGATCTTTGAAGAGGCCGCCTTAACATGAACAATCGCTCTTGAGGACGTGTCTTTAAGATTTTGTGACTTAACACCCTATTGCAACCACTCAAAAAACCTTAGCAACCACCCAGAACACTCTAACAACCACATAGCAACACCCTAGCAACCACTCAGAACACCCTGGCAACCACCAACAATGAGTCTGTTTTTCCCACATGACGGTGATCATAACGTTTTATTTTTTATCCTCTGTTTAGCCTGCGACACATCCGAGAGATTTATGGGTGGATGGATGACTTAAGTGTAGCTTAACACTTTTTTGGGGCCACTATATATTCAAAACATTCATAAAAATATCACAAGATGCAGATCACCCCTGACTGGGAATAAATCTATTAATCCAACTATGAAGATGTTCCTTGGAGGTGTAAATCCCTGACATATCAAAGAGCCACAGGCCTCTGGACCTGCAATAGAGCTTTAGGGGCCATTGAGAGCAGTAGACCTGAACAGACCGGGTAGCGCAAGTGATTAATGCTGAGTTGAAATTAGGGCAAATGGGGGGTAGATGAGCAGTCATGCTTGGCCTGCCCACCCTGTTCAGGTCGTGGTGTTTGGGGTGAGTCTGTACGCAGCTGGGACATTCCCATAGGAAGAAACAAAAGAACAAGGGATATGGGGTTAATCTGAATTTAGCATAATGTGATTTGACATAACACAAATCAGATCTACTTCTATAATGAACTATAACTATATTATATGAAATATGGTGCCATTCTTTATTATCGCAGTGTTTGAAGTTCATTGTTTTGGAATGTCTTGGAGAGCTTTGGATGCTGTGGAATAATAAGAGGGTAATGATTCTGAGGGAAGGGGGAGGGCTATGAAACTGGTGGGCTGAACTGCAGAGGGGAGAATTGGCTGTCCAGTCTCTCTCCAGTCAGAGAAAAATTACCCCTACAATCCTCCACACGAGACTCAAGCGAGAGAACCAAATACCAAACCTTTGATATCTGGCCATATTGCATCAATATTGCATGATTACACGGTCAAGACGTTTGGTCTGGAGTTTAAAGGTAAGAGAAACTCTTCTTGTCCAATCTTTAATTTTCCGAATGTCATGCGACAGCGATCTTAACCGTCAGTAAGTCTCACGTTTTGCTATAAAAGTTAGTAATGGACGGTTATAAATGTTAGTTTAAGTTGTAACAGAATATTTTTTTCGTGAATATGACTTTTTTTTTCATCGCGATTTTGACATCTCTTGTCATGTACAAATTCGAGACTGTTAAAATAACTATTCACAAAATGATATCGAAAATTCAAAGAGCGAATATTTAAAAGGTAACGCATTATTTAGCGCGATTATTCAGTTTTTCTGGGTTTAACAAACATTTTTTTTTAACAAAAAGTAAATTATTAATTTGCTTTGCTTTTAATTTTCTTACATTAGCAATACGTTTTTATATTTCCAGTAGGCTATAGGCTGTTTGAAATGTTGCTTTACGACTGTTGCTATATGATAGAAAAACTGTATAATCGTCTTGAGTTTATATATCTGTTGTGGCATTTCTTGGCATGTCGTCTAAATTTGACATTGCTGAGATTCGTATGAAAAAGAGAACACCGAACATTCCAGTAGCGAATACTGGACATTCGAATAGCGTTCTAATTTAGCGGGGTTATTTTAAATTATTAATCGCATTTACCCTGTGTTCTACATGTAGTGAAACTTTTTTTAACAAACGTTTTCATGTAAATTATTCTCTTTTAACAAGTAAATTATTCGTTTAGATATTATATATTTTTAATAGTTTTTGTCACGTGCTTTTTAATTAATTAATAAATAAATAAATAATTAAACTATTTTTCAGTGAAGCTGTGTTCATAACATCAAGAAATATAACTATTCTATTATACTAGGCTAATATGCCGTTCCAGTGTTCTAATTTATTGCTATTTATTTCTTCTAGCGTTTTCATGATGCAGTTTTTGGATTTGTGGACCGCATTCATCCTCTGTAAGGATTTTTACCTGACTTGAGAAAACCTTGCTTACATGACATCATACTGAGAGGAGAACTGGATACCCAGCTTCCCAAGTCCACCAGCACCCCTCTGTGGCCTGTGGTGGGTTGCACATTGGATATAAAAGTACCAAGCCAGTGTGAACCATGGATGACCTAATCGCCAGACACTACAACTTCACTGGGAAATTTCGTAATGTCGACAAGGACCCGGGACTCAAAGCGGACTCTGTCGTGTTTATCATCGTGTGCTGCTTCATCATCCTGGAAAATGTTCTGGTTCTCCTCACCATTTGGAGGACCAAGAAATTCCATAAGCCTATGTACTACTTCATCGGGAACTTGGCCTTGTCAGACTTACTGGCCGGGGTTGTTTACACGGCAAACATCTTGCTGTCGGGAGCCAACACGTATAAGTTGACCCCAACGCAGTGGTTCTTCAGGGAAGGGAGTATGTTTGTGGCTCTGGCCGCTTCAGTGTTTAGTCTCTTGGCCATTGCTATCGAGCGACACCTGACCATGCTGAAGATGAAGCTCCACAACAATGGCAAAACGTGCCGGGTCTTCATGCTGATCAGCACCGTGTGGTTCATTGCCGCCATCTTGGGTGGCTTACCCATCATGGGATGGAACTGCATCGAGAGCATGAACAACTGCTCCACAGTTTTGCCTCTCTACCACAAGACCTACATCCTCTTCTGCACCACCGTATTCAGCGTCATCCTCATGGCCATCGTCATCCTGTACGCCCGCATCTACGCCCTGGTCCGCACGCGGAGCCGCAAGCTGGTCTTCCGCAAGGTCTCCAACGGCCGCGGCAGCAACAAGAGTTCGGAGAAGTCCATGGCCCTGCTGAAGACCGTCATCATCGTGTTGAGCTGCTTCATAGCGTGTTGGGCGCCGCTCTTCATCCTGCTCCTGCTAGACGTGGCCTGCCAGATCCGCTCTTGCCCGATCCTCTACAAAGCCGAGTGGTTCCTGGCTCTGGCCGTGCTCAACTCCGCCATGAACCCTCTGATCTACACCCTGACCAGCAACGAGATGCGCCGGGCCTTCATCAAGATGCTCAACTGCGCCGTCTGCTGCCAACCAGCGGGCAAGTTCTCCAGACCCATCATGGGCGCCGAGTTCAGCAGGAGCAAGTCTGACAACTCCTCCCATCCCAATAAGGACGAGCCCGAATACTCGCCCAGGGAAACCATAGTGTCTTCTGGGAATATCACCTCTTCTTCTTAAAGGGACTATCTTCTTCATTTCCGTCTCAATCCATAGCAAGTGTTTGTCTGAATGAGTGTGTTTGTTCGGTCTTCGGCGTCCTCGTCGAACGGTAGCGGAGTGTTGGGAGAAACCAGGATTTTTTGGAAGCCCCAGCTTGCGCTTACATTTGAGTCTTCTGCTATTCCTGACAGCCCACCTGTTGAAACTTTTCCGCAACTTAGGGAAGCACTTAACAAACTGTTATTCATTGTATGATTTTTTTTTTTTTTTTATCCCAGTCAAATGGATTCCTGTAGACAAGCACTTTTCGGGGAATTGCTCCTTGAGAACCAACATAGGCATTACTGACTCGGTCTAAAATGGATTGATGTGAAACATACTAGCTTTTTATGGTTGTTTGTACTACATTTTTGAAATTAAATTGAAGAAATGCGGTCGAGAGGTACTTGTGTTTCTTTGAGTTAACACTATGGTATTAGGATGTTATTTCGCCCCTGATCCAGAATGTATTTTGTAAATGTATTTGTTTTTTCTTCACCTTTCAACAAATAAACTGTTGTTGTAGAAGAGTGTGCATGTACATTAGCTGTCAATATTAATTTATCTTGAAACAGTTCCAATAAATTTGAAACTTGGAGGGATGGAACTAAGTGTTGTGTTTATTAATTGTAAATATATTTTATTATTTTACTTTGATAGTATGCCATGTATTATAGCTTGTGCACATTGATCTGCTCTGCCACCCAGTTTTGTCTTTGCTGGGTTGCATGGCTCAACTCTAATGAAATTAATCTGATGGAATGGAAAGATCCAGAGAATTTAAGATTACATTTTCTGATGGCATGTCACAATAAAACAGAATTCCAGCTGGTTTATTAATGTACAGGCTTCTATTTATCCATATGTTCCTCATACATACAATCAAATCATGAGCCAGTTTTATCCTCTGTTCACTGTTGCACATTGTAACATCTAGCCTGTGTTTTTGTTCTGTTAGTTGTTAATAAATATTGTCGATGAAAAAGAAATCAAAGGTGTGATTTATATTTGATGTATTTAATGTTTTGTTTAGTATTTAGAATTCTAAAAGTTTGAGACCATGCAGAATCAAAGAACTCTGGAGAACATTATCATCAGGTTTGACACAAAACCATCAGCTGCTACTGTCCATGCTACTATTAAAGAAGATATTTTGAAGAATGCCAGTAACCAAACAGTTGATGGGCCCCACTGACTTCCATAATATGGAAAAAGAAAATACTATGGAAGTCAATGGGGACCAAAAACGGTTTGGTTACCGAGATTCTTCAAAATATCTTCTTTTGTGTTCAACAGAAGAAAGAAACTCATACAGGTTTGAAACAACTTGTGGGTGAGAAAATAATGACATTTTGGGTGAACTATCCCTTTAAGGCAGATATACTGAATACCGGGACATGCTGGTTTTTTTATTTATTTATTATTATATGAACTATTTCAAGTTAAACTCAATTTATTATGCTGAGGATATAATTTGTAATTAAACAAATCAATCAATCAATCAATCAATCAATCAATCAATCTATCTATCTATCTATCTATCTATCTATCTATCTATCTATCTATCTATCTATCTATCTATCTATCTATCTATCTATCTATCTATCTATCTGTCTGTCTGTCTGTCTGTCTGTCTGTCTGTCTGTCTGTCTGTCTATCTATCTATTATATGAACTATTTCAAGTTAAACTCAATTTGTTATGCTGAGGATATAATTTGTAATTAAACAAATCTCTCTCTCTCTCTCTCTATATATATATATATTGCATTTAGAAAAAATAAGCATTTTTACAAGTGTAATAGACTTTTGGACCCCATTGAATTTTAATTAAACAATAATGATTAAATAGATACACTTAAATTATATGACTATTTAATAACTCCTAAAGATCACAAAATTATGTGTAAATGTAAATGCAACTGATTCATTCACAGTGGCAAAGATTTTCACATTTATGATCAAATAGCGCCACCTACTGCATACCTACTGAAATGGCAACGTCCTAACTTTTATCAATGAATTATTATTATTATTTATTAAAATCGTTTATTACAATGTTGTAAATAATAATAATAATTCATTCGAAAAGCTTAAATGCTTATCATGTACACATTTACAGTGAAATAAAACACATTTACATTTAAATGGATGATACCATAGTATGATTTTTATGACATTAATATTCTAGATAATTACCATGCAAGTATGAGCATGCAGATAATTTGTTGTTTGACCTTAGATGTACATTGTTTATCCTTTATACATCCATAAAGCCTATATTTTAATCTAAAATCTTGATGTTGATAAAAAAAGACTCATGTTATGAATAACCCTTTTTTTTTTTTTTACCTAAAACGCATTTTCCCCTCAGTTATCGTTATACTTATTAGGCTAATATTATTCTAATAATAACGCAAATTAAAATGGAATTTCATTACTGATGAAGAAAATGTAGAAGACACTCTTCAAATTTATAAAATAGAATGTAGAAATGATAGAAATTATTGTGACAAGTTAAATGGATAGAAACAAAGATGTTGATAATACAATGATGAAAACATTTTTTACAGTGAACCAAAGCATTACCATGACAATAAACACAATAATTCAATATTGCAATAATCTGAATATGATTGTGAACACAATGCAAATAATGGATGGCAAGGTATGAATAATGGATGAATTGCCTAAAGAGTTTATTTTAGTTAGGACATGACTAATATATATATATATATATATATATACATTTTTTGAAAAATCAAATGGGTTCAATGGGTTCAGTTTGATTGATATCATGGAATAAGCCTGCATTGCCCTACAAGAGTTTATTTTACATGTGCGTAATTTATCCATCAAATGCAAAATATTCATGTTTATAACAGCATACAGTATTTCAATAAGTAAATGTCTCTTTGTTTATATCTTTATACTCCCACTCACACATACAATAGAGGAGGAAACTGTCACCAAAAAATGCAACCAAACTCTTTACCCACTTTCACGGCGATGGTAAAGCAAAGCATCATGGGAGCATAGTCCTTTTCGCCGAGTTTTCCCATTGCTAGTTGCTATGGCTGCGAAGCGACAGAACTACATTTCCCAGAATGCCGTTTTCTGTACATTGGCTCATGTTATACATGGGGGAATAAGAGAGCGGCGGAGGAACCGAAAGCGACAGCAGAATCCCTGGCGTTAAGTATAGCGATTAACAGCGATCGTGAAATGGGGGGAATTCAATGCCAAATCACTCAAAACAACGTGTCGTAAAAGGAAACTCGCATTTTGGCATTGTATTTTTTAAATATAAATTTGGCGTGGACCGGGGTAAGGCACCTCCCTGTCTTTTCTGCGCCGGGGTGTGTGCGTGTTTTTCGGGTAGGCTTCATCGCATCACCGCGCTGCAGTGTGTTACTGGAACCGAACTGAGGTGCCACGCCGCCGGTTACAGCTGCCCTGCGTCGTCGCCCGATACTATGTCAAAAACAGAGAGAGACAAAGTAACACTGCGAATCAAACATACTGACCTATGCAATGAAAAAATGGCAACTTTGCTCTCTAACAGCTGTGGTTTGTAGACATAAAGAAGTGCAACTGTGCCGAAAAATAGAGTGGAGCGATTTTTGTGCCTGGTAATAAAAAGGTGAGGTAAAGAAATTGCATCTCACTGCAAATGTAACTTTCTTAAAAAAAAAAAAAAGGGGGGCCACTTTACATTACAATGTTACAGTCAATGCTACGGTTTAATTGCATAGCTACAGAATGTTATTAATGAAATATGTATGTATGGTGTTTGTGAAACTGCTTGTAATTGCACAAGCTTATAATTGAACAGGTTGTTGTCATTGCTGCTGTTAACCCATAAATTTAGCTATCCATCATTCAGCATTGTAATACAAGTTTTTCAGCATGTTACATTGTAATGTAAAGTGTTACAAAAATATCTTGTCAATTGCTGAAGGTGAAATGTAAAATTTCTGTCCATATGCATGTCCATTGACCGAGAGCTCCCTGCAAAGTGGACTACACAGGGTCACTTATAGTGGAATTTTGTATTTGCACTGCATATGGCTTAGGTAACAAATGTACAGTTATGACTTTACAGGAAGTAGGAAGGGGAAATGTACCCACAAGTCATGTTATACCACATCGAGATTGTGTCTTGGGTATGAGTGCTTTGCTACAGTTCTGAATGAAAATGCCCGTTACATTTGTTTTAGCCAAACATATTCTGTGTCCAAAATCCCATACTATCAGAGTGTGTACTATTTTGATGAATAATTGACTAGGTTGACCAACATTCTGGTACCTGTAGCTCTTATATGTGGAAAGAGCCACCCGTCTAACTATTTTTATTTGTCAGCTTTTTGACAGCTCCTCAGTTTCATAAGACTTATGGGACAGGAAGGTGGCCCCTGGCTGCACACCTCAGTACTAGCTAACTGCAGTTGTAATCTGTCTACTACCCAAAATTTTCACCTACTGTTTCATGAATACTGCATATTTGGACACAATGCTCATTTGACATACTGCCTTTTGCATATTTTTTAATTAAAAAGATTTGCTGTTTGTATGGTAATGCATATTTACTTCTATAAGTTGACCCTACAAGGGACCCTGTGAATCGGAATACAGCTATACTTACTGTTTTTCAAACAGGTTTCCGGAACACTCTCCCATCGACCATTGGTCGGCTGAACAGATAGTCTCGCCCTAACTCGTGCCACAGAGAGACAGTGTTCATACTTTTTGTGGGAATCAACCTTCGAATGGTTAACTTAATAGTTTTCTCTGTATATAAATTTGGGATAGGAGAAATTACTTTCATACACATCACCTGCAAGGATGCAACATTGTTTGCTAATAATGCAGATTAAGTTTGGGATGTTGTAATGGATTTTATTGCTGACATGCTCAAAAAGTCCAACTGTGTCTTGTCCAGTATCCTAAACGTTTCTTGTTTTTTGTCAGCAGCTTTGAAAAGCAACGCAATAGGCAGCCCGCATGGAACGAGCAGGAAGCATTCAACTTGATATTCCAGACTTCAGCAACTCCGTCCTGTCGCACCTGAACCAGTTGCGAATACAGGGCCGTCTGTGTGACATTGTGGTCAATGTTCAGGGCCACAGTTTTCGTGCCCACAAGGTGGTCCTCGCTGCCAGCTCCCCTTACTTTAGGGACCACATGTCACTGAGCGAGATGAGCACCGTGTCGATATCAGTGATCCGCAACCCAACCGTGTTTGAACAGCTCCTTTCCTTTTGCTACACGGGACGCTTGTGCTTGCAGCTTGCCGATATCATCAGCTACCTGACGGCTGCCAGCTTCCTCCAAATGCAGCACATTATTGACCGCTGCACCCAGATTTTAGAGGGAATTCACTTTAAAATCAGTCTATCAGATGTGGAGGAGGAGCTCGGAAATGGGGCCCACAGGACCACCAATCAAACCATTGAGTCAGGAAGAGTTGGGACGGCGCTAGGTGTGTCCCGCTCCCTAAGTCCAAGACATACCAACTCCCGATTGATCAACACTGGGGTGATTAACATCCGTGATGTGAGGGAAGTCCGAGAGATCAGTCCCCCTGGGGAGTCCATGAGTCCCCAGATAGTGGAGCACAGCGGCATAAGCTCGGAGGAGGTGGGATCTGGGAAAGAGCCCATTCTCCGTATTAACCGAGCCGGGCAATGGTATGTCGAGACAGGGACTGAAATGGAGAGAGGTGGAGAGGAGAATGTGCGGATGGTGGAGGGGTTTCGAATTAAGACGGAAAGGATGGAGGAGTGGATGGGGGCAGAGACTCAGGCATCGGCAGAAGAGGGCAGTGGGGCCGAGGAGGGGCCGACAGTGATGATTGACACCTCAGGACGCAGCACACTGGTGCAGGAAGGAGGAAGAGGTGGGAAAGGTTCTCAGCCGTCCAGTAGCTTCAGTGAAACAGAGAGGTGCGTAAAATCTTTTGGAAGTTCACTTTCACTGTCAAAAGGAAATAAAAATGTACCTTACTTATTGCACATAATTCATCAGTTCATGTTATTCCAAAGAAATAATTTTTTTATTTTCCTTTATCAAAATGTAATACCTCTTCTATCTCTTTTGACTTGTCACCAAGCCATCTTACTTCTCAGCCCCTCGCCTTCAAACATTTTTTTTTAATGATCTAGACAATTCTAGGTGGATAAAATCTAATAAGTCACAGACTACATTTTGTTTTTGTATTGGATACGTATCCCATTCCACTCTCAAATATGGCATATTGGATGGAGTCACAAAAATTGTCATGTTGCTTTTAAGGTTTGAAAAATCCAGGTGTGATGCTTTAAAATGTGCTACATTTTATTTTGTCAACGTGTACTGTAAAAGATGTAACCCGTTATGGGGTTTTCTTTCAGGTTTAGTCCAACAGGAAGTGTGGTGGTAATGGCTGATCGCCAGAGAGCCAAGAGTGAGTCCCCAGGAAGAGTCGACGATCAGAGACTCCCCACCTCACAGGTTGGGCATCCTAAATGTAGAAGACTTGATCAAGAATCGACCTTTACACTTACTTAGTTTCAAATTAATATCAGTGAAGCACACCTTATTAAGCAAATAAGAAACTATAGATTGGTTACATTGCTCAGAACAGGTGGTGTGCCTAAGTTAGCAACAATTTTAAAGTGTAATTCAATTTGATTTCAATTTGGAAATTGGGTGGGGATCATAAAAACAAACAATGACCTCTCACCTTTTCCTTACAGGGAGAGGAACAAGCTGTGTTTGACATGGGGGGATACGAGGAGTACCTACGAGAACAGGTAGGTGACCGGTGGTTCCGCTACAACCCCCGTCTCACCTGCATTTACTGCTGCAAGTCCTTCAACCAGAAGGGCAGCCTAGATCGTCACATGCGTCTACACATGGGCATTACCCCCTTCGTCTGTCGAATCTGCGGGAAGAAGTACACCCGCAAGGACCAACTCGAGTACCACATCCGTAAGCACACAGGAAACAAGCCCTTTCATTGCCACGTCTGCGGCAAGAGCTTCCCGTTCCAGGCTATTCTCAACCAGCACTTCCGCAAGAACCATCCAGGCTGCGCTCCACAGGAGGTGTCCCACAGTGCCTCGCCCGAGACCACCACGGTCACCCCCCGTGGAGGCCAGAACGAAGATGAGTCGCCCTCCCAGGAAGAAGCCGAGGGCAATGGTGGAGGGGGAGGCGCCGGCTCGTCCTTCGGAGAAGGGGTCCAACCTTCAGTATCCACCACTGGGCCCGACTGAAACCCTTCAAAGGAGAACATTGCAAGTTTAGGGAGACACAGGACAGTGGGGTGCAACAGGACCTTTTCTCGAGAGATCCCTCTGTCCCTTGTCTCCCGCCATCTACACTGAAATTGCAAGTTGGAAGGAGTTGAGCGAGCAGGAGGTTCTCTCAGCTGCTGTCAACAAGGAACGGATAAAAAGGGAGAGTCTTCTGCGTCCTACTGGGACAAAGATCCTCTATTTTCTTCATGATAACAAAGATGCAAGGAACAGTTTGCTAGGAATAGTATACTCTAGGGATTTATAAATGGTATTTCCGCTTTAAACCGCATCTACCTTCACCATACAAACTGAACAGAACGTCAATATATGAAGACAAGCCACACTCCAACAACCTCACACACCACTGGATGCAGTGATTTTTGTTTTCTTTCTTTTTGTTTTTAGTCTTTCCTGTCTTTTATATGTTACTTTTTTATATTTTTGTACTACTACAAATCTTTCAGGATAAACAAAAAGAGAAGCTCTAGCCACGATTTGGTCAAATTGCGTTGAAATTGCCAAACTTCTCTGTGCCAGAAGATGAGTTTTAAAATGAGAGGACATCGTAGTCCTTCGCTACTTTGCCTTGAGACAATCTTGATAAAATTAATCTGGGGCTAGACGTTGCGCTCCCCAGCCATGGCAAGCTTAGGAAAACGGGTTCAGTTTTTTATTAGGGACCCTCAGGTCTGATCTAACATCAGATTCTTGATTTATTTTTTTCGTTTTTGTGTTAAGTGCCGATCTGGCCTGCCATAAAACCGAAACACATTTCTCACACTCAACGTAAGGAAATTGTTGCAAGTAGTTGTAGAACTTTTGGTTTATAACAAGAAACACTCAGATCATATTATTTTACTGTTTAATGTTGGTGGTAATACTGTGATATAGGCACGCTGTTGAAAAGATGATGGTAGAGGATAGCAGTTACATACTTTATTTATTCACATTTAATTCCTGTTAAGGCCTTCATACATCTCCGAGCTCAACAACTCAGCTGCTGAATGTTGACGATACAGTGATTTAAAACACAGGAAATTCTTCAACCTCAGATAAGCTACAATAGACCGCTCAGTTACCTCTCTCTCACATCACTACGCAATACCGATCTGTCGCACGCAGATGCGTGGATGCACTCGGCCGAATTTTATGTTCATTGTTTTTTTCTTTTCATACTTTTTAACTGCTTATAAGTCGCTCATTGAGATTCGCAAGTCTCACCAACTTGTTTTACTGGTCTGACAATGTTTTGTTTGAGCAGGGGGAAGGGGTCTCTCAGAGGGCGTAACCTTCTTCCTTTTTTATGTCAAGAATTGCAGGCTGTGTTGTCGATGCCGTTTAGGATAACGGAAACCGTATGTCTGTGATGACTGGGAAACGTTGAAATGCCACGGAATGACTTTGAGTGTAAGATTTCCCTTCATCTGATGGAAGGCACTTTAACCTTGGGGTCAAGTGCATTTACACTTGGCTTATGAACAGATGTTTCCAGCTGGTGCTATGACGTGAATTTACTGAAGCTTTCAGTAACCAAAGGAACTGAAATTTATTATGGAAGTTCTAAACCCTTAAGATTTGGAGGGCTAAGAGGGGGGAAAAAAGAGATTACATCAGGCACTTAAAGAAGGGGTGGGGGTGTTTTTTGTTTTGTTTTTAGAATATTTGTATATCTATATACATGTCACTTATGCATATTTAGACAAATTTATACTTGTAATAACTATACGGAGGCAGTTTCTAGAACGATCAACAAAAGCAAAGGTGTTTTACGCGAAAGTAAAGCTGTTATCATTTTTATAAGGCTGTGAATCACACTTGGTTGTGACTGATTTTTTAGGAAAGGTTTGATGCATATTATAAAAATCAGCTACTGATGTTTCCGATAGGGATTTTGTGCACCTCACTTCATATCAACACTTACTTTTACCCTTACTCACATCTGTGAACACAGGTCAGCAGGTAAACACTTACAAAAATCAGGAACTCACTGTTTACTTTTTGTGTTTACCTTTTTGGGTTATACCAAGCCGATTTTCTTACTTGGAATTCTAGCTCTGGGTAACTTGGGTCAGCAAATTTCACAAGTGCAGCAAAAGAAAAAAAGAAAAGAAAAGAAAAAAAAACATGCGTATGATCATTTTCTCTCAGTGTAAATACCCATGCTTCAGAAGCAGTGGCAGTGAATTACAATCCTGAAACTGTATAATTTGACGTTTGTTGTACAGTACAGAACCCAGGTAAAGAGCATGTTGATATTGCTTTTATTTGTCACAATGCAACCTCATTATAATAGAAAAGGGCAAATGATTTTGTCTGTAAACAACATAATCATAACCTAATATGTTACAATATATCAAGAAAATAGGTTCTTTTTATGGCCTTTAAGTTTAAATTTAGATTTGGGGCATGGGCCTGTTTTGTGTATGCCAATCATATAAGGGTGATAGTGTTTTAAATTATCTCTATGTGAATGAATTAATTGCAATTTAATAAGGGATCTATATCTGTAATCAGTCATTCCAATTATTGTACTGCACATTTTAGCAGTCTAAATTTAATCGTATTAATTTGAGTTTTAGGGCTAATGATAACTTTCAGCATGTTTTCCCTTTGTTGACCTTCAAAACATTGATGGTTGACCAACCTGCCCGTTTGTCTTTCATTTTAAACGATATTATTAATTCAAATATTATGTGTTTGGCTTCTGTATTTGTTTTTCAAGCTTTAAATAACATGACAGAGGATAGATGTGTTGCTACAGTGTATATATTAGGCTGTAATATTTAATGTTTCTGTATGACAATACATCTACTGCAGTTTATTGGCATTGACTGAACAAGTCATGCGTAACCAAATTATGTCTAATCCTAACACAGTGTTACTGAATGTGTGGAACTACATTTAAAGCAATATTTCACCCCATTTCCAAAATTGCCAAGTTGCTTTTAGATAAAGTGGGGAATTAAAACACACCATAACAATCGCAACATCTTATAAAACGTTGTGCAAATGTTGACCGACTGATTTCGACTAGAAGAAAATCATGTGTCCTGAATTTGTAAAGCAATTATGCATATTGGCAAATGTGATCAAATTTGTTTCAGCGATTACATTTACCTCATGGTTTTTTGTTAGTTTGGTTTTTCATGGTCTGGCTTGTGAAAAGTGATACAGTGCATGTCTCTACTTAGTTTTTTGGGTAGACCGAATGACAACACTGAGCCATATTTACAGAGTGTGTTCAGTCTTGTCGCAAGTCCCTCTGGAGCGAATATTTTGTACGTGCAGCACATTTCAGAAGTGGACACTTCAATGCAAATAGCCTACTTATATATTTCAACACTTAGTCTGTCTGAATAAGCAAGCAAATGTGATGCATTGTCAAAAAAAGTTGTCAGTTGTTTTCTTACCTCAAAAGAGTCTTTGTACAAGGAAACAAGACATTGTTTTTCAGTAGAATTTGTTTATTTGCATGTTGTCTGTCTTTTGTAATGGCCAAACATATAGACATTTCCAGGCATCTAAATTTGCACCAAGAGAAGCCAAAATATTGACATTTACGATTTGTCTTGCTATATTGTTTTATCTTGCAAAAAGCAATATAGTCTTTCCATGTGTCTTATATGTTAATCACTTTAATTTAAATCATACTTCAGAAAATATTTTATTTTACATAACCATGAAATAAAACAAAATATAACAGTTATTTTATTCTTGGAAATAAAAAGTCAAATTCCAAAACATGAGCATTATTATCTTAGAAGTCAATTTCTCTGATTTTATTTGCAAACCAATATATTTATTGAAATAGTAAATATGTTTAAAAATCTAGAAATTATATTCATATGCGATTAAGGTATAATTGCTTGTTTGAAATTAATCAGAGTTTAATGATTAGTTAATTTTAGACTTTTCACATTTAAAAAGGTACAGGAATCAAAAAAGATTAATCATTATTAATGTGAATGCCATTTTCACAATAACCACTATGTTTTTTTCCTCACTGGCAGTGTGTCAAGTCCATTCTTCTAAATAGAAATAAAGCACTTTAAGTGTAACTGTGAAGGATTTTCGATTATGTTCTTTAAATGTATAATTATGTAAGCCCAGATTGTGTGATACTGCTAAACCCAAATTTCTAATATGAAAAAATAAACCTGTTTTATCCTTGTTCTGTGCCTGTACATAGTGTTTTTATTTATTTATTTATTTTTCAAATCCTATTTGCATCTTGTTGCTCCTCAATGTGTTTGTTTCCAGTTCTTGCTTGGTGGACGGACAAAAACAACATAGTTACAAATTGAATCCTCATTATTAAGCAATAAGACAAGAAACAAGGCAGCCTTGTCAAGTTAAAAATTAGCCACGATCAATAACCGTCCTCAGCCTGTCCTGTCAAATCCATATCCAATCCATATTAGCTGCTCCCACAAGGATTTGCGACTCGGCCGGTGAAGATCAAGGCGTTGATACTGGACTCACGGATCAGCAGAAGGAAGGGCTGGTCCGCAACAAAAAAATCCCGGAAGATGTTTAAGGAACGTCCGGTAGCCACTACTGCTGTGGCGGCAGCCGCCTCACTACCTTCCTCATTCACCTGAAGAATGGGAAAATCAGGCCGTTGACTAAGAAACTGGATGCGGTATTGCAAATCATAAACAGATGGTACTTGATTTTACAAAAATTACTGAATGCGTCTTACCTCAAGGAAGGCCTTATGGTAGGCGTCAGAGATGTACAAGTTGGGCCCATCATCGCCGGCAACCATCCCTAGTGCAACATGTCATGGGGAAATATTATTTTGTGCAGTCATCAACTCAATAGTTCACCCTGACAATGACAATCCTGCTTTTTTCCAAACTCATATGATGTTTTTGTCTCCATGGAACATACTTCCATACAGCAAAAGTTCATAGTAATCACACCAAGATCAATAAAAAAGATCCATAATGTGCTCTAGTCTTATGAAGCTTTTAGGTTCTATAAGGAAGCAAGTCATACAAGTTTGGAATGACATGATGACAAAAGGTTCATTTTGGGGTGAACTATCCCTAAACAATAGTAACAGGTTTTCTTTTCAACCTAATGTCATACCTGGGAGACTGGCATTTTCTGGACTAAAAAGATCTTCAAGTCCCATTTTTGTCAGCTGCTCTTTGAGGCTGAAGCTGTCCTCGATACGGAAACGAGGAACCTGCACTGAAACTGTGGTCTCTTTCATGGCATGTATCCAACCAACAAGTTTCTTGAGGGTCATATTTGCCACCACCTTAATTGGATGAAGTTTTGTTATGTAGGACTACAGAACAAAATCTTTAAGGAAAACATTTATTGTTTATAATCGACTTACTTCCGACAGGGTTATACCATCAGTAGGTAATATGAGCACCATTGTGATGCCATCACCATTGTAGGGCAATTCAAGGATCTTCACTTTGTCATCACTGATTTTTGCGTACGGGAATTTCCTCTCTTGGTACATCATGGGAACAAGACACTTGTGTGTCTTGCTAACATGAAAGTCTGACTTTATGACATTTAGCTTATCAAACTTGTGTTTCCATTGACCCTGGAATGCAAAAAAAACAAACAGATTGTACAGAGTTCACAAGTCAGAGGGTCCAATCCTGCTCCTGGAGGACCACTTTCCTGCAGAGTTCAGCTCAACAAACCTGCCTGGATGTTTGTAGTGAGCCTGAAGACCTGATTAGCTGGTTCAGGTGTGTTTAATTGGGGTTGGAGCTAAAGGTGCGTTCACGCTATGTCGTACTTACCGTAACGATTCTGAACTGTAAAAAGCCTTCTCGTGCTTGTAGAACTTGTAATTACAACGGGTAAACTCGTCATTTTCTGAGAGCTACGACTTGTACCACCTGACCACTGCAGATTTAAAGTGTGTTCAACTTGAAGCAGTGCTGTTCAGACCGATCTGTGTACGACAAAAGGAGTACCAAGCATATGGAGCTTTATTTACGGTAATTACGGCATGGCGTGAACGCAGCATAAACTCTGCTGGAAGATGGCCCTACAGGTGAAGGATTTGACACCACTGTCATAGGTGGAAAAATTGCATCTTAATAGGTATCTCTCTACATCCTCACTTACTTTGAAGTAAATTGCGTTGACCAAGACTAATATGGTGTTGGAGTCTATTGAACCTTCAGGCAGGGTGTCTTTTATTCGGTTCTCCGTCTTGTTGGCAATCCATTCATTTATCGCCAGCCTCGAAACATCTGGTTGCTCCTGGAGGGCGAAACTTGAATCATTAGTATAAGGTCAAGGATCAGATACCCTACATTTGGCACTTATGGAAACGTAACCTTGAAATTGAGAGGCATCAACTTGGCTCCGTAGACCATCTCGCTGATGTGCTGGAAAGACTCATTAAAAAGCGTAGATTTGTCTCCAAACAAACGGTTTGCAGAGATCAGTTCTGTCGTCTCATGCTTTTTGCGGTATAGTCGACAGTTCAACTTGGCGAAGAAGTAGTGAACCTGGTCTGACGTCTTTTCCTTTATCGAATCGAACCGAAACACCTACATGTTAAGGATAGAGAAGTTGTTGACCTTCTCGAGTGATCAATCTTTATTTTAAGTTACAATTTCTTGACCTTACTTTCATGAGCTGCTCCAGTGTGGTGTTACAAGCCCCTAGCTTCGTCATGGCGAATGCTGTTGATATACTAATCGGCGACAGAAAGATGTTTTCATCGCTGGACTTTCCTTCGACAAGCTGCTTGAAAAACGAGATGGCGAAGAGGCTGTTGGCTTTGGACAGTTCCCACACTCGAGGGTTGGTGCCTTCTGGGATCTTCTCGGGATCTTTGGTCGGTTGTACCTCAAGATCTTGTTTGCGGTAGATGCACATAGGCTCCAATAGGTCTTTGGGCTTTGCGGTGCAGATATCTTTGGTTGCCTGGACCGAACAGAAGGCAAGTACCCACAAAGCCCACGTACATGCCAACAACTTCATCCTGCCTGAGGTGGAATGGGAACCCAGCCCAGGAAAAGTAGTTCAGTGCAAGTTCTGGTGGTCAGTCAAGTCATGGAATCATGTGATACAATGTCTGTTGCGAATTCGGAAGAGATTTTTTAAATGTATACTTCGTAGGTTTGCGCTTTACTAACTTGTTAAAATCAAATCTGCATTGACATAGTTAATAGCTTGCGCATTAAAATCCACAATGGTTACAAAGAAATAAACATTTGAAGTTTTAGCATAGCGGAGAAAATTTCGTCAATTTTGAACTTTATTAATCATACATGGCTAGTTTCCCAATCACAAATTAAGGTTCAGTCGGACTTAAATTTTACTACCAATGGATGAATTACTAATAAAGATCCACTTTATACTTGGATCGTGTCTGAGATAAGAAAAGTAAACGAATCGCCAAAAAACTTTTACAACTGTTCCAACAAAACTGCTCTTTTTTATCATGATATTGATTGCATTTATGAATCTTTCCACTTACCTGATGTTGTAGTTTTTTCTTTTTTTCTTTTTAAAGACCAGTTTTGGGGCAATGAGGTACTAAAGTAAGCAGCCAAGTGAAGAAAAACACTGCTCTCTGGACAGGTCAGTGCCCTTAAGAGTAGTTACTGGAGTGACTAAAGAGATGAATTTACTCAGAACAACCTTTGAGCTATTGATTGGTTTTGTTAGGTTAGACCCAAGTAAAGCAACTATGATTCATAATGTGGAACCCGTTCAAAACAACCATTGTTAAAAAGAACAATTTCAGTCCAAATGTGTACATCAAATGCCTTTTGAGGTCTAAGGTGAAACTATTTTGTTTGGCGACAGTGGTAAAGGGTCTTTTGTTTAATGTTCAGCACCTAGTGGTTGTTGTGTAAAAGTACATGAATTTGTAAGAAACACCAGGGAGGAAAATGGTTTACAATATCATTTAATCATAATCCATGCCAGAATCACTGCTGCACATAAAATACATTTCTTATTAAATAATTTTTTTCACGTTTTTTGATATCTAATTCAAAAATCCAGTTAGTAATACCCCCTGCCCTCTCAAAGAAAAGCAATTGTATTATACAAAAATGCAATGCAAAATTTCACACAGTGAATTCTTGTACAAAGAGAGAGAGAGAGAGAAAAAAAAGGTTTTACAACTACATCCACATTGGAGAAATATTCTAAACATTCCTTAATGGAGTATAATATACACACATTTATTTTCTTATTCAGGTTGAAGTTAAAGTGTACCTTAATTTAAGCAGTCTATCATGAGATAACATGGGAGAAATCATCAAAAACAATTATAAATCCCAATGTTAAGAATCATGGTATAAAGACCACAATTCAACACCCCATCTCACGAAAAATAGTCAATACATGAGTGCAAGCAATGAGTTTCAGTGGGAACAAACATACAGAAATGAGGTGGACAGCACTCTCTTTGGACACACCTTAACACAAACACGCAACCATTCATTTCAAAACTACTTTCTACAGCTATAAGCTAAAACACTAAAGCCTGTATTTGTGCACAACCCTTTTGTTTTCAAGTAACATTATGACTTTTCATAAATCTACTACGTGTGTACGTGCACGACGCATACTTTCCCCTCGAGACCAGGGAACAATATGTACCATTAATCGTTTTTCTGTGTGGGAAAACATACTACAATCTCTGGTGTTTCAGGCACTAAGTGTCAAAATTCCGATTTCAACCATTCCTACCTTCTCATTTTTACGACGTTCGACACTAATTAGTACTACATTCGTATTGAACCCTGAACACAGTCAACAATCACAATAAGAAAATGAGTTTCAGTGAAGAAACACTGAGGCTTTTTATTAGACACTGATCATAAATACAAATTTTTTTTTTTTAGAAGTCAGTATTGGGTGGATGAATCTCACGAATTAGTCATATTTCACCCCCCCCCCAAAAATGAAGCACATCTTAAGGGCCATTTATTTTTAAACAACTAAGCCAATGTACCTAAATGTAATTACCGCAATGCAAAAAAAAAAAAATTCTCATTACCGTAATACAGTAACAAACAAATCATTTTTTAAAAATCAAATC
The DNA here is from genome assembly GCF_951802725.1 of Rutilus rutilus. Lineage (NCBI taxonomy): Eukaryota > Metazoa > Chordata > Actinopteri > Cypriniformes > Leuciscidae > Rutilus > Rutilus rutilus. The sequence continues at coordinate 25,532,175 of NC_140222.1, read as the reverse complement.
AGTACAAGTTAAACTATAATACTATAATGATGTATCAAAACTTTTACATTTCTACAATACAAAGAATTACTTGTGCTTAATGTCATGAAAATAATATCCACAAAGCAAAAAATAAAAGGTCGCAAAAATAGGCTTTGTTTAATGTAATGAATATACACTTACTTTAACTTTGGGATGAAATATGACAGATTTTTCCAAGTTTCATGAGATTCATCAAGTTAAACATTTTGGTTCCCTTTTCAAATCTATAGTGATTCCCATTGGCTCATCGGGTGGTCATGTAAATGTTGCTTTGCAACAATAGTTTAAAATGGCTGACTTCAAATACATAATTTCAAAACCACAAGAAATGGAGCCCTTCTGCAAGAGTGTTTATACAATCTGCGTTTGGTTCAAGGAAACATTGAAAATCAAAGGAACTGTCGAGGATTGTATCAATGGCTTATATGAGAACAGTAAACCTTGATTTGTTTACGTGTATTATCAGACCTCCAATAATGTCGTTAAATATGAGCCTTGATACTCCCTCTCTGAATATCCATATCAAACTACGACGATATTCACAGACTGTCCTTGTTTTCCTGTTCCAATCCAGACTCTTCAAAGAACCCTAACATCAAAAGACCACCGTCACACCATGAAGCATGCTTAAATACTCAAGTTCACTTGCACGAAAGATACACAAAATGGCTACAACAACAAATGACCTGGCAATAAATTCCTTTATCTCAGAAAGGATAGGCAGTACTCAGTTTGGCGGTCTAAAAGCCTGCAGATTCGAAGAGATCATTTAATATAAATGCTGACTTAGACTGAGAAGAGTTGAATATTATAAATAAAGATGGTTCAGCTACATCTACACACCCTATATGCGAATAACTGCAGATCTGCATAAAGGCACAGTCCTGAAGTCTTCAAGTCTCGAAACAGACAATTGCAGTCCTGAAAACAAAAAGAGTGCGCAATGCGACAAAGACGTTTACACCCAGATACACTAAAAACCGACCCTGAGATAAAGACAGGTGTTCCTTTAAAACAAAACAATGAAGGTGACGTTACCCAAGTGAACCTAGGACGCATTCTAGATCCTAAAAATTTAATTAGCCTTCACCTTTAACTAAACACCAATAAAGTTCGTAATCCATTTGGCTTCAAACCAACAATAAGAAAAAGCTTCTGCTTTTCTGTTTCTTTCCAACTAATTTTGGGTAAATTCGTGCTATCCTTAAAGTCTACACTGTGCATCACAGTTCTGTTACCTAAACGCAGAAATATCCAATCTTGACGATTGCTTAAAATGTCAAAAGCTCAGATCAAAGCCACAGTAATACCGTAATAACGTAAATAAAAACAATAGAAATCAACTCCAACTTATGAGAAGTTCCACCAAAATAGGTGCTTTTAAGGTTGCGGTAGGATGTCTCAAGAGACTATTATATGCTAGCAGGAAAAAATAAAATAAACTAATTTCCAACTTAAAAGACTTGTTTCGTAAGTGATGAGATCTCACCACCGAGGAAGCGATATACATGGAAGAATGCAAGTTTGAGATTTACAGTGCAAGTGTTTTGATAACCCGACTGCAGATCAGCTAACTGAAATATGACGACGTGTCGTGTCCTTTGACAATAAAGCAAATTTAACAGTCACGTTTTTTTTTTTTAGGCTCATCAGCAATTGCATGAAGAATCTGCGCACATCATCATCTTGTGTCTTTGCTCATTGTTTTCAGCTAGTTTGATAATGCGTTTCGCCAAAATCTGCACAGGAAATGTAAAAAAACGTCTGCAGATTCTACAAACTTTTATACCCAACAACAATCTATAAAGTTCTTATACGCCAAACGCCTTTCATTTTCGTCGTGAGAGAAAAACACAGAACTGGCTGGTGGTGGGAGTGACGTGATTACAAAATAAATTTTTTGGTTGGGTTGCAAAAAAACGATTCCAAATAATGCGAAATATGGAAATATTCTTAATTAGCAGATTGGCTATCTTAAAAGATAAGGAGTCCAACTCTTTCTAGTTCAAACAGTCAGACAGATCAAATGGCGTAAAAGATCCGTTAATCCCCCCATCAGTGTTTGAATGACGTTGAGGAGGATTGTAATGTACACGGTTTTGAGCACAGCCTGTAGGGGAATTCGATCAAACCGGCCCATCAAAACAATGGTTTCTTGAGGCGGCTACAACTGGATCAAAGTCTTTCTTTTTGCTCTGAATATACGCCACATCTTTCCAAGTGAAAATCACTGCATATATACGAAAAATGAGGCTTGTTCTGAAGATCGTAATTTCACTGACAAAGTGAAGAGAAGTACATACGGATTCTTACAACAGAATGCATCTGTATGCATTATCGTAGCGGCTTTCTTTCCATCCTCAGGATGGAAAATGTATCTTTACCCACTATGAAAAAAACTAGACTGACCTGGATTGTTATTTCTATCCACTAAAAAGAGGCTGAATAATGCATCCCTGAGGACATTACAGCAGAAGATGATGATGATGATGATGATGATGATGATTACAGGCGGTTCAATCGAAATCCCACAGGCAGTGTAGTGTAATACACTGAAAACAATATAAAAGGGCCATTTTAAGACTTTTGGGGCTTTTGGGTTTGTTGGCATGAGTGCAATCGAGGTCAATTCAGTTAACATTTGGGTTACGAGCATTTCTATAACACACAATAACGTGCATCATAACAATCACACTGTAAAAGCCTAAATGAAGCCTAATGTATAAAACATGATACATAGATTTGACCCTCAAAGATAAAACAAAATGTTTTCTGTTGGGTGAATATGCAGCAAGCCTGCGGTTATAGCAAATGATGAGTTTGAACACTGTAAACTCAGAAGAAGACAGAAGTGTAAACACCACACCAAGCACAAACAAGAGCGTAACTACCGAAAACGTAGCACATTATGATAAAAACGCAATTTTGAAACCCAAGATAGTGGATTAATGATCATTAAGCAACATAAGCGAGATCATGTTATATGTTGCCTGACAAATACTTAAGACTGAGGATATTTTGGATTCACCCTGATTTACGAGGCAATGGAAAAAGGCTTGTCTCAGGAAAAAGGATACAAAAGAAGAAAATACTCAACAGCAGATACTGCTGTAAAAAAAGAAACTAAATCAGGGCATGATTGTGCAAGTCTGTTGAGGCACATGCACAGTGAATCCCACCCAAACTCCACCCATATTTGCCTGACGGGTGTTGGAGGGTCAGCGGAGGAAGCTAACAATCAGGATTAAGTGAATGCGTGTCGTGTGTTAGACAGCGATTGCTGGAGAATCCTGCTCCAGAGGGTTCAACTTGGGACTGGAGCGCCGACTGGTTACTGAGCGCTCCGGTGGTTTACAGAAGGAGAATCTGAGGTAGAAAGAGTCGGCTAGGAGTGGGCAACTCCGTTCTTGGGCAGATCAGGGCTGCTGGCCACCTGTTCAGAGGACAAACTGAGAGATGACGTCTTGCTGGTCAGCGAGGACATGCTGCTGCTGACGAGACCGCAGTCCTGGACCAGTCCGATGGAGCCGTTTAAACCCTCACTACAACAAAAGAGAGAGAGGTGATGAGAACTACTGAGGTGGACAAAATAAACCACATTAAATTTCATTCAGTGTAGTGGATGTAAAACATGTATTTCTGAAAGCAACACAAGAGTCTCACAAAACCTGTCAGGACAAATATCCCCCCAAAATAAAAAATAAAGAACAAACAAATACAATTGACACACTTGAAATGTTACTGGTAAAAAAGGAGGAATATTTATTTATTTAAATTTTTTCTTGAAATAATTTTTGTAAGATTCACATATTTCACCTAAGAGTTAGTGGATGCTCCTCTCGCTGCAAAGCATGTTCGTCTTGTCCGTTTTCGACTGAGACCCGCTTGTACTTGCCATCGTGGTTCTCCTGAAGGCAAAATAATTTAAGCTCAAGCAGTGATGTAAATCACATGAACTTCCTGAACTTCACTGAGCCTCTACAATGAAAAAAAAAAAAAACCCTACTTCTACAAATGACCTTGCTTAAAAATGGATTTTCTGCTTAAGAAACGGCAGTGGCCTCATGAATTATTCAGAGGTAATAGAATATATTAATTATGAATAATTAATAGAAGCTCTATAAATTGCATGTCTCACTAACCATGGCCATCTCCTGTGTCCTCATGTCGATCTCTCTCTCCACCTGGTGCAGCTCGTGACTCAGCTGTTCACTGGACAAACTCCCAGAGGACCAGTCCGCTCGAGGCGGCTGGGACATCACTGAGCTTGGCTTCTGCCAAAGGAGAGGATGAGTCGCTGAATCATGATATTTTTATACACACACACAGTCCTGGTAAACCCTACGTTATGGGGACAAAACGTCCTCACAAAGATAATTTGGTACCATTTAAGGCCTTCAAAATTGGTACCATTTAAAGCCTTTAAAATGACATCCAGGTAGATTGACAATCTCACCTCCAGGCCACGGCTCTGTGTCTGTTGGCTGATTTGCTGGTTGACCTGCTGTAGCTCCATCCTCAGCTGCTCACGCGCCTGCACTGCAGGGGATCTATACGGAAAATATTTTGCTCATTTACAGATTAAGACTAAACTGAAACCAAGCGATTGCTTGTAAAGAGCGGGGCAGGGCAACATACCGCTCGCTGAAGTGCCCCTGAGACGTTTGGTGCGGCTGGTAGGAGTCGCCGCTCCACCCGCTGTGGTTCGCATAGGTGTAGTCGGCTTCAAAAGAAAAGACAAAGACCATTAAAAAAAAACTAAATAATCGTGCTGTCCCATTAGCAATGCTGATACAAAGCAGGAGGAGTTTACCGGTGTGTTTGGCAGAGTTAGGCAAGGGTGGCATCGCACTGTTTGGCGGGTAGCCAGATTTAGGCGTGCGTGAAATGACGCCAAAGCGAGACACGGTCGGCAGGGAGCCAAAGGGAATGATGGGGTCGTCGTCTTTCACGTCCGCCGCTCTGCGTTGAAGCTCCAAGTTTTGCGCTCTCAGACTTTTGCCTTTGTCTATATTTTGCTGGGAGAAATGGTTACAATTCAGCTGAAGAACTTAACTAAATTAGAATATGCTTAAACTCGTTTTCAGCATACTATTATTTAAATATTTATTTATTCCTAAATGTAATATTTAGGAATATTATCAAACTGTTTACATGGAATAAGACTGAACCATGAACAAAAATGTCACTGGTCCTCTGTTAATACATATATGGCCTTTGGTTTGTCAACAGTATGGTTAGTACAAACTAGACAGAATAAACACTGATAACCTTTTGTAATGGAACAGCCACTGAAAACAGCTCAAAATTGAATGTGAGGGAGAAAACTGGACCAAATCTACTTGGAATGCGAAGCCTTTCAGCTTTAATGAAGTCAAATTTACATTTTCTAATGCAATTCTTGCCCATAGAAAATTCTAAATTATGATGCTAAGGTGTTGGTTGGTTGCCAGTAGGGGTTGACGACTTCAGATTTTTTAAAGTCGACATTTATGTGATTAGTCACTGATGACGTCATTGATGAACAAATCAGCTTGAACCTCGAGCCGAGACTCGACCGCGGGTTACTTTGTGCACAGCTATGGCATATGACACAGCGCTGCCCAGAAGGCTATTGCTCCTACATGACAGCTTATTTTTATCAGTTCTTTTGTCTTTGGGTCGTTATATTTCTCACAGATTTCTGCTGGTTCTAATAAAGCAGCACAGTAAAGATTACATTTATATGAATGTATTAGTGAGAGAGCATTGCATGTGAATTCATTCTACCTGGCAGCGTCCCTCTACTAATAGTGAAGCTGTGGGTTTTAGTTACTAAGAAATATATGCTAGAACTTTTCAGTTTCTAAGCTATTTTATTGATGATTCACAGAACACATTACTGCGCTCCTGAATAATTCTGTGTGTGTGCGCATTCTGCACGTGCTGTGTGAGCTCCTGTCTGTATGTGTGTGTTACAACGCAGCAGCGCATTAGTTTAGAACGGCGATAAACTTACATGATTTATTTTCCTGTTGCGCCCTCTATAAGCCATTAACAGGCGACGTAAAGCTTAAAGCGTCATTGGAAAGTATTGAACTAGTCTGTGCAAACCCTAGTTGCCAAAGCATTGCTATGCGGTTGCTAGGGAGTTTCGTGTGGTTGCTTACAGCCTCAAGTCAAAAGAGCCCATTACTAAGCTTTTATAATATTCTATTCCCTAGAAATGGCTCTAGAAAGTCTAAAGCTTTTTTTCGGCCGTTTTATAATCAGGAATGTGAAAAACATAGAAATTCACCTGCTTCCCCATAGAAAGGCAAAACTTACTGTTTCCATTGAGTTCATGCCCTCTTTGGACTTCATATCCTTGCTGCCGATGTAGGAACCGAAGGTGTCACATGACCAAGGGGAATATGAGGCGGTGTAGTCCTGTTCCCGGAAGTGTCCAAAACCGTGGGGGTTCTCCTCCATGTACTGTGAACAATACGGACATGGCAACTCATTACCAAACGCTACCTACTAGGGCTGCAAGATTTCAAATTTCGAACTGGGAAAAAAAAGAAGAAATTCTAATAAAAATTGCGCTTTTAAAAAAAGCTCTACATTTGATTTGTAGGGCTGCACAATTTCACTCAATTTTGTGATTTTATATATCAATACAACTATAACATAATAGCAACAACAATAATATTTATTATCATTATTACAAATTATTATTAAATAAAACCATAAATACTATTATATTTCACTAAAATATAATTAAAAAAATATTACAAATTATTATAATCTTTCACTGTAAAATGATTACTGTTAATAATTAATAATTATTATATCTTATTTTGCATTACAACTGTAAAATTATGTCTGTCTTCGATTCTGAACGTTGAACCAGTGTTTTATTTAGATTAAAAGTGCAGCCCTTCTACCGTCTTCTTTATTATCATTATTATTTATGTGAAATATTCTCCTGGCTTACATGGCTCTGTCCCCTCATGTCCTGAGGGTAGCTGGGGTCGTATGAGTGCGAGGAGCCGAAGTGCGGCGGGGAAACCACCTTTCTCTCCTCCAGCTGGGCCATGATCTCCTGTCTGCGACGGTGCAGGTAGTCTAGGGAGGGCTGTGCTCGTGTGTAGGTATTCTGGGGACACATTATTGGGTTACATTTTCTTTAGGTTTGAAACGGGACCGGTGCAGTTTAAATATTTTAAGCAACGCATCTTACCCTGTGGTAATTCCTGATCTGACTGGAGTGGTTATAGTTCTCAATGGCGTATCTTTCCTGAGCTGATTCCGGTGGGTACGAGCCGCCAGTGCTTTGGGGCTGTAGTGGCGGGGGAACGTCCGGACTCCTTCGGACCAGTTCCTCCCGTGGGGCGAATGTTTGGGGATGGGCGTAGGCTGAGTGGCGACGGCCATCGTGGTGTGAAGGGTATCCGTAATGGGAGCTGGGGTTGGCATACTGATGCTTTGAGTAGGAGGAGCTGGAACAAGTGTCCAGATATGGTGGCATGCCTGGATCTGGAGCGGGATGACGGGCGTAGCGTGGTTGGTGGTGGTGGTGGGGATAAGGATTACCTGCTGAAATGAGAAAATTGAAACTTTTTCCATCTACACGTGCAACAACGTGTTTGTTTACATTTTTTTGTGTGTTTTTGTACCTGCAGAGTACTGGGTGGATTCATATTGGGCGGATGGTGGTGGCGGCGCTCTAGTTTCAGGGTAACACAGTTCAGACTGGTGTGGTGAATATGGGTAAGAACCTCTAGGCACAGCAGACATGTGCTTCTGCCCGACTGAGCCTTCGCTTGCCAGCCTATGGTGGGAATTCATGAGCATTCCAGATTTTGGGATGGATTCCAATCTGAAAAATCAAGAGAGAAAGTGCAGTCAGTCCGCAGTCTCGCTTTTTTAAGATAATAAATATTTTCAACTATTTTGACACTATTTTGATCATTTATTTATTATTTTACACTTTAAAGTTAATATTTTATAGATATTTAAAATATAATTTTTCACATAGCTCATTATACATGCAAATTCCTTTATATTTTAGTAAAATAGTCCCTTGCAAGGGGATCATCACATTTGGAGATCTGTGGAGTCAAAAAGTTTGAAACCCCCTGTACTGAGTAGATGAACGTGATTTTACCAAGTAAAACATGTTCCTGTCAACCAATCAGATTTGAGGGAGTTTTACAGTTAATGTCAAGTTTAGGCTTACAATCAGGTTTAGGTGCTTCAACATCAGTGTTATTCACCTATCATTCCCCTCTGATTTTAGGGGTAAGTTATGGGTTGGGTTTAGGAGTAGGGACAGGCTTAGGACTGTGTTTTTAGACAGCGATGTTGATCCAGGAACATGTCTTACTTGGCAAAATCACAGAGACACCAATCAATAAATCAAACTCACGAGTCTGGAGGTGAGCCAGGGGCACTGTGGCTCCCAGAGTCCATCTTCCCCGGTTTGTGTGGTGGATCATAAGACGGGTCCGAGCCTCTGGAAACCAGGTGGGCCAGAGCAGATCCAGGTCCTGCTGCTAGGATGCCATTGGTGATGGAAGAGGATTTGCGTGGAAGGCCCTCCATCAGCGGCCCCTCGTCAGTTAACAGACCAGCGCCGAAGTCTATCTCGTTCAGCTGGGTCAGGGACTGACTGAGCTGTCGGCGCAATCCCAGACGTTTATTCATCTTACGGTACCTGTCGTCAGAGAAGAGAAGGTTAAGCTGGTGCTAATGCTTATTCCGTAGTATTTAACATCATTAACGTGCCGCTCACTTTTCAAGCTCTTCCTGAGAGTGTGCGAAGGTGCAACTTGCTCCACGAGGACAGCCGCCTTTTTGTTTCATGTCCCGACACATGTAGGTCTTGTATTTGCTGTGCTGAGGTGGCTGTGGGCAGGAAGTGAGATATGTTTACTCGTATTTTTGTGCAAGGTATCTGAATGTTTGCAATCTGCGATTTTGTTTCCGACCTTTCTGAATAAATTAAAGCTAAATAGAAATCTTTAGAAAAAAACAGTTTCTAAATCTTAAACAGAAAATGCTAATAAGAAATATTATAATAGTAAATAAATACTAAAATAACACTGATATATATATAGACAATTAGTCAATAACTGTTTCCATCCACCTATTTTTATGCAAACTTTATATTGCATAAAAAAAAAAAACACTGAATGGAAACACCAAGATGTGAATACATTAAAAAAAAAGTGCATTAAAAAAAACATATGCGCTCAATTGAGGCGGATATTTTTTATCCGATAAGAAGACAAGCGCATAAACTACAGAGGAAACACATTTACCGAATAAATCCCTCGACGCGCAACAAAAAAAAACTCACATGATTTTGCCTCAGAGGATGTGATTGGATAACTGGATTAACCAGCTGACCAATCGCATCACACAGCATCTCAAATGTTGGTTTGATCATTCTGAAATGCCTGAGTCAAAGTCTGTCATCAAAATGATTTGGTTTAATGCCCCCCCGAGTCTTACACAATTGCGTTCCCAAACATCAGGGAACACATGCATTTCATCTGCGGTGCTCTGAGGCGCAAGTCATTTATGATGTGCGAAAAAGAGCCACAGTTTCTTCCCTTACATTATTATGACCGCCGCTAGCATAGCTAGCGAAAGTGGTCATATAGGGATTGTCAAAGGTTTTTTTTCTTTTTTTTTTTCGTCAATCTACTGAATTTTCCGTCAACGATACCAGGGACACCGAAACACCGGGGAACATGAAATTTGGTGGGCATGTAGCCCCACTAGACTTTTACGGAAAAATTTCGTTTGGTCCCCGGGGGCCACTCCCCCCCCGCGCTGGGCCCCCCCAAACCCAAAAAATGCAGTTTTTCCTAAATAACTACTTGAACCGTGGAACCGAGGATGAAGAAATTTTTATGGTATGTTGGTCTTAAGGGCCCACATCAACCTAGCCCATAATCACTCATTTGTGATTTGCGCCCCTCCCATAAAAAATGAAAATGCAATATTATTTTGCTTTAATCGCCCCTATCTTCAGTGGAGATGTTCAGAACTGCACCATATTTCATGTGTATGATTAACTTGACATCCTCTGGGGGTATGCTAAGTTTTGTAGAATTTCATCCATGGGGGGGTATAAAATAAATTCATTTATGTGCACATTTAGTGACTGTACACTCATCGGCCTGTAGATGGTGCTGTTGAGCGAAGGGTTGCTGGTTTAGGATGATACTGTCACACACACACATGCAGGAATACAAACAAACGCAAGCATGCACACACACTGACATCCACACGCACAGACACACACCCATACACACACATACAAATCCACATGCACAGACACACACACACACACACACACAAACACACATGCGCACACACACACAGACACACACAGACAGACATGCACATACTACTACTTTTTTTAGGTATATACATAAACACGCAATACAGCCAAATTGCTCCACGTCATTTATTTTTGTGGAAAGCCAGTGCAGGCCTGAGCGGCGGTCATATTTTGTACCGCCATGCGGTACATCTAGTTACAGAAATTTTTATTTCCCAGGAAGTCATGATTTTGTTCTCTTGAACACATGGGATGGAAACGGTGCTTTATTCGCAAATGTTTTGTGCGATATTCCAATTTTGCACCCAAGTTAAATTCCCAACTTTGGATAAAAACAACTATTGCTGCAAAAAATAGTGCTTCTGCTGCTACTACTACTAAAATAATAATAAATACATGCCATTTCATCTTCTAAACACTGGTTGTAAATCATGAAGCAATGATTTAAAGCTTTTAATAGGTATTAAATATTAAAATGTTGAAAAGTTCATATTTTATGTTTGTGATCTGGTTACCGACCTGCTGCTGATCACCTCCCTTCTTGCTATGGTTCTGGATGAAATCCACCAGGCCGTGAACGACGGTCCGCACCGCTTCCAACCCTTTGGCTAGCTGCTCCCATGTGGGCGCAGGGGCATCTATCAGCGCAAAACAACAGGCGTAAAAAATCCACACGATTATGTTTTTATGAATGTATAATGGTCGTACTGGCAAATGTGTGAATAGAGCAGGCCGACAGACCTGGGCTGGGGTCGATGTCAGCCAGCAGCTCCAGATGGGGTCTGAGGCGGTTGAGATTGGCCGGATCTCCGGTTCTCTGAAGGGCAATGGTGAGTTCCTGAACACTCTGAGCAAATGATGCTGGTGTCTGCAGCTGAAACACACAAAGCCACATAAACACATACTCCACATACCAACAGACAAAATCAACATGTTTTTATGCACGATGTGACGTTTGCTACACCCAAAATGCGCTCTCCACACAGGGAGGGGTGTTACTGGAGAATTTAAACATGTAACACTGGGTAGTACCTACAGCACCACCTAGTGACATCTTAAAATAATACTTTTGCGAGTTCATACCTTGTCTATAATAGACTGCATGTGGGACTTGTGGGACTGGTCGCCGTACAGTAGAGATGACCACTGGTCAGGGGCGATACGCAGTCCGCCCTCCATTGCAATCTGAACGATCTGAGAGTCGTGCTCTCTCCGAAGAGCCTCGTATGTGCGAAACTCCTCCTTCAGCTGCATCAAGGAGGAATCCTCATCACGTTTAGTGACCTGAGGTTAAAACAAACAAAATGTTATATATTTAACAAAAAATGATGAGCAGGGTTCCTACACATTTTCCATTTTAAATGTCCAAACCTCTACATACAGCATTATCTTTGGTATATAGTACAGCAATCTGTAAATATTTTGTTTTCTCGAAGTGAAAACATGCACTGACATGATGAGAAGAAACCTGAAACGCTTTATAACCGACACATATTTACCTCTGACACATCAGTTTGATACTGTAAATGTGGTTTGATGTTTAACGATCACCAGACAGCAAAGTACAGTCTGATTTAGACAATCATTTGCACATTAACTTTTGCTGGTTTGAGTGGTACACACACACACACACACACACATTCAAATACCATACTTATACAAACTGCGAAGGAACCCTGAATATGGTAAAGCAAAAGTAGAGGCACCTTAAAGCAGGAGGCCCTGTAGAGGAGCTGCACCACGTGTCCTATGCTGGTTTTTGAGGCCTGAGGAAAACGTGGTTCGAGTCTCTGAACCACGAACAGAACCAGAACCTTCCGTGAGAGGGCCGAACCATCTTCCAGAGCGAGAAGAACCAGCTTCAATGCTTCTTCCTGCATGGCTTTTGGACGACAACCAATTTACAGTTAGTACCCACATATGATTTCACCGGCCTGCTATCACGTTATGATGGTCAAATCTTACCAGGGCCGAGAAACTGGCAGCCTCTGGCTCTGACGGCGGCCCACAGGTTTGAGGAGAGCTGCTGGGGGTTCTGGTGCTGGAGGATGAGCTCAGTGACGGTACGTTCACCCAGAGAACGGGCCGCCCGCATGGCCCGGATGCGGCCCTCCTCCTCCACCAGCTGGCAGTGCACCAGAGTCACCAGTTTCCGCTGCATGGGTCTGCTGAGCACGCTCTGAGCGGCGCCATTCAGCCCTGCACCTGCACCTGCACGGACCGAGACCAACAAAAACAAGCGTTAACTGAGCCTTTTCACTCATTACTAAATGACACGAAGGATGATACACATTGGGAATGGTTAGGTATCCAAACACTTGTAAATAAATAACTTTAAATAAAAAGATTAATTACAATAATTAATACATTAATTTGGCATATAAATAAATTAAATTTTAAATATTGCATTTAAAAAATATTAAACCATTCATTATTCCTTTTTGCGCTGCAATCGCAATCTAATTATGATATTTCTATAAATTTTATTACGTATGAATGTTTATGTTGTTAAGTATCCAAACAATTTTTTTAAATAAATAAATGAGTGAATAAATAATGTATTTATACAAATGTATTTATTTATAAATACAAAAATGTATTTAAATAAAATATTACAAAATAAAATATTTTATTTAAAAAAATCTGTATATTAAAACGTTTTTTTTTGTGTGGCGCAATCGCAATACAATTATGATATCTTGATGCATTTGATGATGTATGAATGTTTATGATGAATTACTTAAAAACGATAAACAAGGTGAATTGTTAGGTATCCAAACTATTTGTAAAAATAATAAATAAAAGCATCAATAAATAACAATAAAATTAAATATTACAAAATAAAATAAATACATTTAATATATTACAAAAACTGTTCCTTTTTGTGCCGCAATCACAATCCAATTGTCTTGATGCATTTGATGACGAATGAATGTTTATGATGAATCATTTAAAAACCATAAACACATTTTTTTTTTTAAGTAATAAAAAAAAACGAAAATAATAATTCCAATTTTCTTTTTAGATCTTTTTGTTTCTTTTTGCGATGCAATCACAATCTAATTACATTTTGATGATGTACGAGCTTGATGATAAATCTCTTAAAAAGCATATGCTAACTTCTACTGAATAAATGAACAAACGGCAGGGACCTCTGGTGTTGCTCAGGGGTTTGAGATAGAGCGCCAGGTCTTCCACACATGTGCGGGACTCCTCATAGTGCTGGACGTCCTCTGCCGCTGTCAGTAAAGTGACGGGGGAAGGTTTGGGTACCTGCAGGAGAAAAAAACAACAACAACATTAGTCTGTTACCATGCTAAAGATAGTTCTCGTCTATAACGTCTTGCAAGAATTCTTCACATAACTGACCAGCGTTTGATGGGGCTGTGAGCATTCTTCTTTAACAGAACACGTTCACACCCACAGCCTGCATCACGCTGAGCAACCATTCTCATTACAACGCGATTAATCATCAAAAACAGAGAGAGGAACGACTGTTTTGACCATAAGGTTGGGCTGTCATGAGGTTTGGCTGATTAAAGGTCATATTAATAACTGCATTTCTGAGTGCAGACTCAGCTTTAGGACTGAAACTTTAAAATGGTACATTGATTTTTAATTATACCAATTTAAATGTTTTTTTTTTTAAGAAATTAATACTTTTAGTCAACAAGGACACATTAAATTGATCAGAGGTGACAGTAAAGACATTTATAAGTAACAATAGATGTAATTTCAGGTGTGTCTTAGTAGATTGTCAAACTTCAATCAAGCTTCATGTTTATAATAAAAATGTTTATTAGTACTTATTGATCACATATTAATGCCTTATTATGCATGACCATGTTCTTCATACTTACCCAATACCTAAACTTAACTACCTTACTAACTAATAAGCAGTAATTAGGAGTTTATTGAGGAAAAAGCCGTAATGTGAATTGTATATTAAACTAAAATGTCTGATTATCATATGTTTGTTTTGACATTTGAAAATGGCAATATGTATAAGAATACATTCTATATGGATCTAATGATATGAATAATATGATTTTAAATATTAAAATGGGAAGAAATACTTCCATCCACTTTGTGATTGCCAAGCCTGATTTCCATATTCACTGTAATTTTTTTTGGACCCATCCCATCTGAACAATATATTAACATATTAGTAGTATTAGTAATAGTGGTACAAACAAATATTTTACTACTCTTCCTGGTCATTTGCATGAATAAAAACCTTTGAGTTACCTGGGTAGAATTACATGAATAATATAATTCTAAATACTGAAATGTAAAGATATTTCGCACTAATTTTTGGTACTCATCCCAACTGAATAATATATTAGTAGTAGTAATCATTATTATTTTCCAATAGTAATGTTTTCAGAGCTAATTTCCTAACTTTTTTCTTTACTAATTTTAAGGCAGTCATTGTCCGTGTGTTGTTGACCATTTTTTAACATGCTGCTCATTTCAGATTTGGACAAACGCTCTCATCTACACACCTCATCAGCTTTGTGTGAAAACCTGAAACGAACCAAAATATCTGCCGTTACGCAAATGTGACAGCATGGCATTTTTGTGTTTGCTTAAATTCCCTCATTTGAATGCAGTGAAGCGCCCGATGCCTGCGGTCATCTGAAATAATCGCGACTAGACAATTATGTAATAGTTGCGAAAGTCATACCTGTCATAGAGTGTGCAGAATAGAGAAGCATTTTCACAGACAACCCTGGGAATGACTGGCAGATGTTGATTCAAATTCCTGGTTCTTTATTGGTGTTTGTGAAGAACCAGTGTGTTTTTATTGCCTCTGATCAAGCATTCTCACGCTTGGGTATGTCACATCAGGGCTGAAATGCAACCAGACAGGAACGACCGCGAGCTGATCTTTAGAAACACGACGCCCTGAGCTCCACCTCTCAATGCTGTACCTGACACGTTCTGCTCGTCCTCTTGATTCAGAACTGAGTGGATGCAGTAAAAACTGTGATAAACACAGTCACTCCACGAAAACACAACTGCTGTACTGTTTGCGCGATCGTTATCAAGGTAATTTGAAAAGGGGAAAAAGCACAATGTTTAAGTGACAAGGAACCACTGTAGTTTTACTTCCTCATCCTCGCTGTTCAGGAGTTTTGATTGATATGGGGGCGGGAGGGGGGCGCGTGCTCAACTTCATCCATATAAGGCAAACAAAGTCAATAAAGTAAAGGTGGTGTGCACTGGGGCGGCACGTAGCAGTGCATTAAGGCAGTGTTTACCAACCCTGTTCCTGGAGGCCCACATATCTTTGGTCTTCGAGTCTCTACTAAAGATCTGATAAGTTGAATTGGGTGTTTGATTAGGAAGAGTTGGAAAATGTGTAGTATTGGTGTGCCTTCAGGAACAAGGTTGGGAAACACTGCACTGAGGTACAGTCACATGTACAATTGCGAATTTTAGCTGGTGAAATCCAGTCATTTCAATAGGAATCTCTGCAATTGGGAGTTTTGTGTGAAAGAAAATGGTTTCCCTGCCATGTTTTGCTCAATTTGGTCATGCAAATTCAGGAGTTTGCATGCGCATTGTATCTGTGCATTAATGTGCCGTCATACTTATTGTTGCTCTGCAAATTTTTGAGGGTGAAATCCAGTGATTTTTTTTATAGGAATCTGAAAAGGGCAAAAAGTTTTCCTTTAGCTCATATTCAAATTGGTTACGAATTCGCGAGTTGTAGGGCTTGCATGGGAATTGTAGCTGTGTATTAAAGGTGCAGTAAGCGATTTCTTGTAAACACTGTTGATATTTGAAATCACCAAAACAAATACGCTTCTACCCAAAACGATCGCACCCCTATCTTGATGCCTCCGCCCCTACGTGTTCACGTTGGTCACGCAAATCCGCGAACTGAGGGCCTTGCGTGGGTATTGTAGCATTATGGTGCGGTCACATTTATCATTGTTCTGCACATTTTTACAGGTGAGATCTATTCATTTCAACAGCAATGAAAATGATGAAGTTTCTCATGCAGAGAACAGATTGGTTTGTAAGTGACTTCTATGTGAGCTGTACTTCATACATTGCTACACAATGGACTTTTTTGTCATGAAATTTTGCTGATGTGACTGCACATTTAGGGTACGTTTACACGACAACGATATGCTTAAAACGGAGACGTTTTTCCTTCTGACACCATTGTCAAAACGATCCCCTTTCACACGGATCCACAAAAACGACTAAAAACGCTCTATTCTGCTGCCAGGCCAGTAGATGGCGATGAAACAATAGACTGAACATGTAATACGCACGTGATTGACGTCATGACGTACTTTGTAGCCCGTTTTCAGAAACGCAAAACGCTGTTGTCGTGTAAATGAACGGCCAAAATGCGTAAAAAGTTTCACGTTTTTAGTTGAAAACGGTGTCGTGTAAAACCCCTTAGACTCACCTGGCCGCTGACGAGCTGCAACAGCGCAGTGTTGACGGGCAGCTGCTCGATGTCCGTGCTGATGGCGGTCTGGTCGAACGGGCAGGCCTTGCGGTGCAGTTTGTTCAGGCACATTTTGCACACGGTGTGTCCGCAGCCCAGGCTGATGGGCTTGCGGTGGCTCTCCTCGAAGGTTTGCGTGCAGATGGGACACAACAGAAACTCGGTCCATTGCGGGGCTTGCACGGGCATTGTAGCAAAGCGCGGTCTGTGATGCACCGGTCCCCGAAATCTTCTCTTATTGCTGCATTTGTACCAATGTGCGTTTTGCGTAAAGCGATACGGCGGTAAGTCCTAGAGGTTCCACTGGAACCGATAAAGCTCTTCCAAAGATCACAGTTCTTAAATAGTTCCTGGCATTGTGGGGGCGTTCAGCACATAGTGTGAAAAACATAACCTGCAAGACAAAAAAAACAACAATGATTTTACTATGTAAAAAATGTCTAGCTCATTCAAACATGCCAAATTAACCTATTATTTTATTCAAATAAACATTAAAAACACCTTTCTAATACCATACCTAAATTGAGCCTCATTTATGAAACATAAGCACAACAAACTTGTGTGAATCAATGTTACTTTTCTTGTTTTTTATTTGCACATCATTATTTTTTTTTAATTCATGTCCCCTTGTAATTTTGAATAAAAAATACTTCCCCTTCCTCTTCTGTGATGATGCGTTTACTGGCATGAGGGCGGGACAACCTGTCACTCACATGAGATCGACCAATAGCAAACCACAAAAATCCAATCAATTCCCGATGGACAAAATCAAGTCCCGTCCTACATTTCTTCTTGTTCAAGACGCCATTTTATTCGTATATACACCACAATAGGGAAGAAAAGACTATATCGCAACTTCCGTTTCATGTCGACTTTAAAATAACTATTGTTAAAGAAAATAAATAAATACTCTCTCATGATTTCAAAACTAACCAAAATAAATTGGTCTCAAATTAATTTGAGTTTTTTGATACAGAATATAACCAAAAAGGTTTAAAATGTGATAATCAGCCTTTAATTAAACATTAAAATCCCAGTAATTAACACTAGACGGCCCTGAGAAATGTAAGCTAATGCTGCTATTTAAACTGTCATTAACAACACAAAAAAGTAACTTAAAAAAAACTACATAAAATGAAAAAAAAAAAAATGAAAAAAAGAAAGAAAGAATGAAAAGTCTAAAAGTTAGTAAAAACTAACAAAAAAACTAAACTAAAAGGAGCCCGAACAAAGGCAATAAAAACAAAATTCATAAATTGTCACACTGAATTGTAAAGTAATAATTTAAATTAAATGGTTTCACTAAGTCTTTAAAAAAAAATTCAGCTCACTTTATAAATAAGGCACAAAAACTTCATCACTTTTGATTTTAGATCAAATCTCAGGAAAACTTCATGATCTCCAAAACTTTGTTTATTAAAAAAAAATACTTTTCATACTTGAAAAATAACTTTAAAAACTGTTTAGTTAATAATCAAGAAAGAAGCAAAGAAAAATTGTACTTGGCCTTTGTTGAAAAAAACAACGTTTACAAAGATTAGCCTACAATTATGCATAAAATCAGATGACGTTATTTTTGTAAAGATTTTTTTTTTTCCTCATCGTAGACAATCTTATCACTGACTCGAGTACGGTAGGTTTATTTTGGTATCAAAGAATACCAACCAGGAAAGAGCTTCCAGCTATCATCACATCATTCAAACTCTTTGGCTTCAGCCAGACAACGCCTCTTCAGCACAACAACATGAGCTCTATAAAACATTCAGACCCGGGAAGTCCAGAACAGCAGCAATAACCTGACTCATCATTTATTACAGCTCACGTCTGCGACGGAACCTTAGCGCTGCCCAATATAGCCATTATATAACCAAAACAACACCTCCGCAGCACAAAACCAAGGGGATTTCAAATGACTAATAATGAGTAAAACACAACTGCTTCGACCGCTCCAGAGGAAGACATCACAAGGAAGCGTTCGAGCTCAAATCAAGCTATGTGCCCCTCGCTGTGACTCATCTCAAAGCTGCGTGAACATGTTTTTAGGAGCAAGAAGGCAGGAATACTGACCTAAAAGGAACAGAAACATGAGCCATAACAAAGATCACAGTTTCTATCACACGCACCGCAGCAGTTGCACACTCATGCTTCATTGACAAAGGGAAGCTGAAAATAAAATGATAGGGTAATAAGTAACACACCTGTTTCCTTTCTGAATGTAATGGAAAAGGTGTACAAACCAACACTGAAACTATTCAGATTCAGGACTCCACCTGATCGCAATGACACCAACAAGAACTTTCGCAAGGATTGCTTTAGGTATTTTTAGCACAAGTTATGCACAAGTGTGTGAACTGACCCCTTAAAAAATGAGATAAGTAAACATAAACCAAAAAATATATAAACACTATATATAAATAATAATTTGTATATGTATATATATACACACATATAAACATGTAGGCTATTGTCTTACCAAATGGGTGCATGTACATGTGACATTCAAATATGTGCTATTATCTTCAGCAGCCATCCAAGCAACAAAGGTACTTCCTCTTGTGGCAGCCATCAAAAGCACCGTTTTAAGAGGCCACACCCACTCATTTTCTTTCTGACATAAATTCATTGGTCCCAGGATTTCCCAATAACTATATTTACGTTTGGTGGGTGATTGAGGAAATGGGAACCACTATATATATATATATACACTATTGAATATATATAAATAACACGCACACACACACACACATATATATATATATATATATATATAGCGAGCTTGCTAGGATAGCCACTAGGTGTGTGGGTGTAATATATATATATATATATATATATATATATATATATATATATATATATATATAAATAACAAACAAACACACACACATATATATGGCCATTTGGTATAATGTTAACTGTATTACCCAGCATCTCTAAACAAGGAACTGATGCCGAAAATGCAGTGTAATCATGACATTGTGACCTGTTTGTCAACCTCATGTGACTAATGTGAAGGTAAATGCATTTATTATGAATCAGTAAAGTAATTTACATTCCTGATCCTCATGCATGTGATTCAAAAAGAAAAAAATATGCTCAGATGCCAATGCAGTCATGGAAAAAACGACCTCAGTTCAAAGCATGTTGACTTGCCATTTGTCTATTGGAAACCCCCTAAAGCAGGACAAAAAGATTTTAAGCATCACTTGATTATCAAGATTATCGAGCTTATTTATACAACTCCACGTGATTTAACAATATACGAAACTATATCCATCTTACATTGTGCTAAGAAAGAGACAATAAGCACGTGTGCATCATCACATTCACGTTAGATTTAGCAGCCAAATAAGGCAAATCAAATGGATAATTATTAAATGACCCTCCAAGAAACTCGTAGTCAAACACTTCTTGAGAAAATCAGATTTCTATGTAATATTTTGCATAACATCGAACCCCTCAGGACAGGAAAGAAAGAGACAAAGCCCTTTGACTAGAGCTGGATATAACTGGAAAATAATAGAAAACGCACGTAAAACTTTACATAAGGAACCCAATTATACCTTTAAATATAAATATATATATAATATATATATACATAACCTACTCGTTTATTTAGCCAAATGCCACACTATAATAAAGAAACATTACTTATTTAAAAGCTAAGATTGTCAATCTGTTATGCTAGTCAGCTCGCAGGTTAATCAATAGCAATTTCTAATAAAACAAAAACACCTTACTAATACCTACCTAGCACCACGAGATGTTTTCTACATATAAACATTGAACATCAAAATAAAAGCTAATATAAATGTGCATTTCGGCAGTTTTAACCGAAATGAAATTTGAATATGAACAGCTAGCCGGTGTGCTAACAAAACAAAGCTTGTAGCGTTCGGCTAAACGTCATCTGTTCAGTTAAAACGGAAGTATCGTTAAAACCCTTGGTACTTGAAATAATATTTTGTTAATTTAATTTTTTTTAAAGCATACAAACTAAACACTAACCGATAGTAAAATATATTCTTAGTTTCTTACTGAATAATGTGCTCGTGAGCGTTAGCATTTATGCTACGCCGGTTGATGCGTCTTAGGTAACGCGTACAACGCTCGATTGTAATAGTTTAAGGCGTTTCAGTCGAATTACACCCATATTTAACGATATTCACTGCAGATATGTCGATTTTAGCGTTTTAAATGGGATTCAAGCTAAGCTGCTGCATTCCTAAGCTATAGACTCTTCGCATTGTTTTAGCCTCTATAAACGGTATATATATATAAAAAACAGAACAGTAAAGGACAATAAACCTACATTATATAAGCAGTACAATATATACTCACAATATTTGGTTCAGCTCAATCTTCACAGAAGAAGGGCGAGTTTCGCCTGCTGCTGTAATGAAAGTTTCTTTGGACTGTCTGACTGAGTCTCAGAGCTCAAGTGAGAGAGAAACCCAGGATTGCGCAACCGGAGATCATCCACAAATCAAGATCATGTCCTGCATGGAGTTAAGAGTCTCAAAACCGGCATAGACAGCATTGGTAATGTCCAGTGCTTATTGTTGGCTCAAAAAACGGCTCGGTTTTGAAACACAGCCCATAATCACTGATGAGCCTCTTTAGATTTGGTAAAGGGTGATGAGAAACTCAAGAGGTTGTGTCTAAGCTTTTTTTGTCTGAACAAATGTTTTTTTAGAAAATGGTTCTTGTGCATGCAAAAGTCA
This sequence comes from Rutilus rutilus, assembly GCF_951802725.1. NCBI lineage: Eukaryota > Metazoa > Chordata > Actinopteri > Cypriniformes > Leuciscidae > Rutilus > Rutilus rutilus. The sequence goes on along the minus strand of NC_140222.1, from coordinate 25,510,646 downwards.
CCACCATGAAATGGTGTTTAGTACTTTGCTATGCAGTTTCTAGGATGTTCTGGATGTAGAAACCATCTTCAGTGATAACTTACCAGCACAAATCAAAAGAGCCTCCATTCTGGCCCCTAGATATTTTATGCGGTTTTGTTTCCAGGTGTTTTTGCTAAACATTAACCTACTAATTAGTTGACTGAGATGCGTTTTTCCTGATCTATCAGGATATGTGAACAAGGTTATGATGGTCAGAGATAAAACTCACACAAGGAAGTTAAATAAAAGAATATGTAATTTAATTGAGACAGATACATGTACATACAGTCATTTAAAAAGAACATACAGAACACGAAAGTCAATAAAAAAAAACTTCTCCCTCTGAAATTGTGAGTCAAGTAATGCCAAAAACAAAAGAGAAGATTAAAAGCGTTTAAAATTAGTAAAGGAAATGAAACAATACTGCCCGGAGTAAGTCACTTCATACATGGCACTTTTCTCGGTTGCTGTTCCCTGATGACTCCTTATGTGTCATGTAATGTAAAAATCCTTCAAGTTTTCACATAAGGCCCCTTTGGGTTACAAAAGACAATTTACAGAAATAAAACCTACTTAAAATCATTTACTGAAAAGGGTCTGTACACTTTACAAAAAATAAAATCATGTTATACTATGTAAACAAACAAAGAAAGACACATTTTTGAGGATTGCATTAAAACAGAAAGACATCCCTTGAATCCCTTTCACACACAGAAACAACTCGGTGACCATTTGGAAAATGGTGCATTTTAGAAGAGCTTGGGCAGCTGCCGTAACCTACTCAGATCCAGGAAATTTCCCACTGACCCCTGAGGCTCCGTGACTTCCTGCGTCCTCTGGTTTTCAGTTAGCGAGGACCTACGTTGAGGCAGGACATTCTTTGCGTCATTCTCCTTCTCCAGGTTCTTCCCGCCACGCATAAGCAGCTGCATTTTGGGCCGCAAGTCTCGAATTAACTGCTCTTGAGAGTCAACAGGAGTCATATAGAGATTGGTGGCTGCCTTGTTTGTAATGTTTTTGAGAACCACAGCACTTTGTTCTTCACGGTCTTGCCTAACGCTCACGTTCTTGGACGTTTCATGCTGTATGGAGCACCCGAGAGCGGAGTCTACCAGAACGGCGTCCTCTTGCTCTTCCTCACTACTGTTTTCTCCTTCAATCAGTCCGTATTTCTTCATGTACTTACAGGTAGCTAAAGACATATTGCTGGGGGACAGTATACTGAGTCCAACACTGCTCTTTTCAGCAGAAGGTCTTCTCAGAAGAATTGCGCCAGGGTCTGGATGTGGCATGGAGGACTGACCACCCAATGAGAGTCTTGACAGTTGCGAGTCGCTTAAGTACTTAAGTGCAATAGCGTTGGCCTCCAGGCTAAGGTCTACACTGCCGCTTGGTCCCCAGATGCTGGTCCCCACTGGTTCGGAAAGAGCTAGTCTTGAAATCACTGCATCAGGGTTTATGCAAGCGAGGGTACTGAAGAGAAAAATGTGTTAGAAACACAACTTTTAATAATGCTTTGATTAAACAATCTGTCAGACTATGTCATTACCTGGCACTCTCGACAGTTGCACGTGTCATCCTTGCTTGGGAAGAGTCCAAGTCTACGTTCACCCCGAACTGTTGGAGTTGTCTCAACGTTGCAGTTAAGACACGGTCCTGATCTGGTGGACTGGATCTGTGCTTAGCTTTTTGAGTTTGGGCTATGGATGTCGTCGGAGATTTTCTTGACTGACGACCTACAGGGGACAGACTTTGTCTGTTTGAGACACTCTGCTGGTCTTGCTCTACCTTTTCAACCACAACCGTGGAGCCTTGCAGACGACTTTGCACCTGACCCTGGAGCAGGAATTAAAATCAAAGTTAGTTTGAACATTAATACTGTATCAATTTCAAATTAAACATGTGAAAATTGCAACTAACGCATAAAAATGGGGCCATACCAGTAGTTCTTGGTAAAATCTTGGGTCGTCCATTTCTCCATTTTGAGACAAATTTTGGCTCTGTGACTGTGAGGGATAATACATGCTAGCACTCTCTCCCAACACTGGACTGGAAAACGAATGGGCTCCAAAACCAGACGACATGCTGCATAAAACAAATAAAGTCACAATAAACAAACACTGCCTGGAAAACAAAAACATAACAGCCTTCTACAAATCAAGTCATTACTCGTGTTGTGGAGATGTTGGATGTCGAGATCCTGGACTCTGCTCTTCAGAGTAATGAAATGCATTTTCAGATCCGAGTCTGGAAGTGACTGTACTGTTGTTTTGACCTTCAGACTTTGGCTCTATCTCGGTTTGCCAATCCAGACTTGAGGCCTTATGTGTGGGGGCCTCTTGGGGAGCGGTCCAAAACAAACTCGCCCCTAAATAACAAACAACAATAGACAAGAACTTCATGACATTGAAAAGAACAGATAATAAATGCAACAACCTTCCGTCAAAGTACCTGTTCCTACAGCAACACTGACACTTGTTAGTTTAGGTGGAGATGTTCCCATCTGATTGGCTCTTTCCTGCTGAGCATGTTCGCTAGATGATACTGGAGTCGTCTTGCTCTGAGACTCAAGGAGTTTTTGAATCTGTTGAGGAAAGTCTGTTAACAACCAGCGGTGACAGGTCAAAGCAAAAACAATGAAACTAATACGAACCTGGAGTTGAAGTAGCTTCAACTGACGCTCTTGATCCATGAGCATCCTGTACGCATCAGCAGGAAGCAGACCCACAGAGGTGTCCTGGACTTGGCAGCACTGGGCTTGACAGGAAGGGACCTGCTCAACAGAACCTTTGATGGGGTTAACTGTGGGGAAACACGGACTGGGTGATGGAGAGTAGTGAACTGGAACAGCAGGATGGCAAACAGGACTTTTAGTGGGAGAAATGCGACAACCCAAAGATTGCCGAGAAGGCGAGAGGCAGTGATCCCTAGGTGGGACACTCTCAGCGCCGCACTGAAAACCACAAGGATTGTGCACAACAGTGGGATACACTGGTGGCCCTTGCCAGTTGTTTTGATACATGGGAACATGGGTGGGTTGGTTGGTGCAGCAGCTGCAAGGGTTGGTGGCTGGGGTGCTATGGAAGAGTCTGTGTTGGGACGGATGAGGGATGGGGGTCTGGCTAGGCATTATTGAACTTTTTCTGGCACTGCATTGACCCGATGTTGGAGGTTCGGAGTAAATTGATTGGGGTTTGGTTGGAACACCTTGTGAAGAACGGTGCCTTTGTTGATGAAAAGAGCCATTGGGCGAAGCAGAGTTCTTTGTCGAGGAAGAAGATGAAGACGATGATATGGATGATGCTGACGAGCCCTCTCTTGATCTTATTGAGGGCAGGGATTTTCTATTTGCATTGGATTGTGGTGTTTGTTGTCCTGGATACGGATGTAGTTTGTTTTTCGGCTGAGAGAGGATAGAAGTTAGTGGTCTTCGGATTGGGGGTGGTCCAGGGACACTACTCTGTTCTGGAGGTCTCAACACTGAGAGGCCCTGGTGGGCAGGACTAATGCTTCTCCGCTGAACATTTGATAGGCTATGAGGAACAGGAGTTGAGTCTTGTGTTTTAACAAAACTCGCATCCAAAAAACTGCCATCTAATACCATAGAGAGTTCTGGAACTGAAGGATGAACACGCCTAGTCTGAAGAAAAGAAGAAGAATATTTGAACCTGCTAAATGGTAATCCATCCTGAATAAAGAGGTATATTACGGGTGCAAGGTCACAAGTTAACAAACCTGCTGACTGACAGGATGAGGGTTTGGAGATGGCCGAGGAGAGAGGTCTTCATCTTCTACACCTGAGTCATGATCACTGATAGACAATTTATTCTGAGGAGCAACTGAAGATGCTGCAAGAGTCATCCTGATAAGGCAAAGCAGATATAATGTGTTATATTTCTTCTTGCTTTAAAAATATTGTATTCTGTCAGATACACTAAACAGCCAAACATAAATCTCAATTAAATAAAAATTAGAAATTTTAGATAAATAAAAAGACTGTACCCTGTTAACACAGTCTGAGAGAGCACTTCCTCAAACAGCACAGTTTCCTGATTTTGGTTCTCAGCACTAAGCTCAAATTGTAGAGGCCGTCCTTCTGAAGGCTCTACATTCTGTTTTGGTAAAATATGTAGTATGATGAAAAAACTTTTATTAATTAAAGCAACCCTAAAAAACAATTAGTACAATATATGCAATACAAAAACCAAAGATCAATTGGAAAAACACATTTGCTTAAGACACATTACAAATTTATTTCATAATCAGATTACACATTATCAGTACAGGTTGCATGAAAAGGGGAAAAATGTTTCCTATACACCTTGGCATATTCAGATTTAATTTGTCGAGTACAAAGGCATAGACGGACTGACCTTGTAAAGTGTGAACGACTCTTTGCTGGTGAGCAGCTGAAAGCTCATTTGCTGCTGCCCGACACATGGCTTACACTGATAGAACTCCGGATCCCGGTGAGTCAGAGAATACAGGACCACCAGGAAAGCACCTCCCTCTGACATCACTCTGGAAAACCATCAGATGTAGACATGAACAGGAATTTTTTGTTTTGATCATCATTTTTCAAAGATTTCACAAAAATTCTAGCAACACAATGAAGAGATCACATTTACTTTGATTAACATCAACAATAATATTAAAACAATGCTTTCATAAACAACAGATCAGTAATCTACAATTATCTATGAAAATAAATAAAACATGAAACTGCATTCAGAAATGCATTTCATTTCTGTAATATGATCAGCATCATGATTATATCATGAAAAGTGGGGCAATATTTAGTTATTTAACTTTAAACTTTTTTATTAAATACTTATTTATTTAATATTTTATGGTTACAAAATCAGAAAATTCATTTCAGATGCAGAGAAAGCTATTATAAATGAAAGATTATGAAAAAACATTTAATCAGAGTAACATACACGTATACGTACATACATTTTAATTTCATGTTGTCTTTATATTTGAGCCCTTCTTGGAGTTAACTGACTTATTGGCAAAAGAGCAGATGGATGGGACACTCACTTGTCTTGGAGGGCGGAGCTGTGCAGGTACCTCAGACACCACGCCCACACCAGAGGATTATGGATATGTGTAACGCCACTCAACCATCTGCCACAGGAGAACAACTGTTACACACCTACACTGAACATCTTGCAGGACTCCAAGCATGTAATTAATGGGGCTGAATTATTATACCTTCCAACAGGCTGAATAAAGACAGCAAGACAGTCACCATTTTTAAACACTTAAAGTACTTACATTCCTACTAACGGGAGAGTGTAAGCCTTCGGATCGGATTCAAGTACGAGGAGAAGTTTCCTGGTCTGATCCATTGTTAGAAACCTGAGACAGAATGTCACATTTTAAAACACAAAAAGATTCTGAGGAGGATACATGGCCATATAAGAAAAGAGTGCTTCCTTACCCACGTTTCCTGCTGTTTTGGGTCACACCTGCTGGGCTGCTGAGGTTCCTGGCCAGTGCGGTAGGGATGACGGGCACTGCCCGGACAGGGACGGCATCTAGCGTGCAGGCCAGTGTGACAGCCGCCCAGGACAGGTCAAAGGTGAGTCTGTCCATGTTCTCGGAGCAGCTGAGACGAGCTCGCAAGGTGAGGAGTTTGGACAACTCCAGCGTCTCTTTACTGCAGCAGAAATGTTGAAGCATCTAGAAAGAGACATGAAAGTAAGCATTAATGGACCATTTAATCTAAATGTACGTAAAATTTAAAAGAAAAGGAGGAGTGACGATCGTGAAGGACGAGAGAGGACCAGGCCTGGACTATTTTTTGTTTTATTATGTGTGGCGGCAGTCAACCGTGAGAGGCTGCCGTCTTTACTTTCGTTTTTGTATTTGTTTATTTATTTTATTAAAAGTCTTTATATGTTCGCCGGTTCCCGCCTACTCCTTCTCACAACATCTAACCTTGTTACAGCTACATTTACACTACAAGCCTTGGTGCTCAATTCTGATTTATTGCTCAGATCCATTTTTTTTTTTTGGGGCTGTTCACATTATTTTTTTAAAGGACGGGAAGGCAAAAATATATTCTGTGGAAGTCTCAGGACCAAAAAGTTTATGTCTTGCCTGCCTGTCAACAGATGTATTTCCATACCTCCACGCAGACATCCCACTTCATCAGCGCGTTACGTAAAGCTATACAGAGTTATAGACAGACAGTCAGAGTGCCACAAACAAACAGCAGCCACCTTTTACAGTTCCTCATAAACCAAAACAATGAAGTTATGCTGCATTCAAGTCATGTCGTAACCGTAATTACGTGATGGCAACCCGTGACGTTCTTCTCGTCCTCAGACTCAAATTTATGCGTTTCTATGTCAACACTAATCAATGCTGAAATGATTCTGCAGCAGTCAGGTGGTACAAGTGAGAGCCCTGTAAATTGTTTACATTTGTTATTATTATTGTAATGTTATGTGCTTTGAGATATAAGGTCATTTAATGCCGTCTCTCGTCTCGTGATGCTTTGCAGACTCTGCTATGTGCGACCGTTCATGTGTTTTGAAGACGACGTGGCATTAGAGACGCTCTAAAGGAAGGGTGGGATCTTATGCTTTCAAAGCTAGCTTGCTATTGCAAGCCTCTCCGAAATTGCCTAAACATTTAAATGTGGCCAATATCAGATTCGAGTCTGAACAGGTCACAATCCTGCAGTGACCCGCATGTGCAAAAGAACAATAACAAAGATGACGCGCAGCACGGAATAATACGGAAGTAAACACAGAGGTTACTGAAAACAACATTCATTAATAAGATGATGCGTTGCGGAAGCCAGCGAATTTGTGTGCAGTTCAGTTCCAGTTTATTATCATATGCATATTAGTACAGAGTACCACAGCAATGAAATACAATGTGCCTTGGCACTCTCTCAGCACCAGTCAATAAATAACAATTATAATAACATTCAAATATCCAAGCACAGTAAACATAGTAACTACGCTCAAACCTCAACGACGAGGACACAGACGAGGAGGCAACGTTTTTCTTGTACAGTCTTTCCTCAATGTTAAGACTTGATGTTGCATTGCAAAACATCAGGGCCCGTATTCATAAAGAATCTTAATGCAAAGAGTAGCTCCTAGTGACAAAATTCTAAGAAAATTCTTAGAAATGTGGGCGTTTACTCTTAAAATTAAAGAAAAACTCCTAGTAAAGAAAAAAGTAATTCAGAAAGCATCTTAACCCTTAAAAGAGGTCTTAAGGTCAAAATTGTTAGGAGCACGGATGAGGACTTTTAAGAGGCTTAAGAGTTTCTTTAGCAGAGGAGAAAATGGCAGAAAGACGAAGAGGGAGAAGAAATGTGTTGCAGACAATGGATGACAGTGAGTTAATAAGACGCTATAGATTAGATCGTGCAGGGATCATGTTTGTGACTGATCTTTTTAGAGACACGCTAATATCTCCGACACAGCGCAGAAATGCCATAGCGCCTGAAATGAAAGTAATCACTACATTACGATATTTGGCAACTGGGAAAATTCCATGTTTGATACATTAAAACCAACATTCAAACCACCGCTTAAATAGACATGCCAGCAATCAGTGTAATTGGAAAGAGTGGAACAATTTTTATCATTCTAAGCAATCAAATACCTTATAGGAAATCAACAGCATGGTAAATAAAAAAAGGATTTATATACACATATATAATGTGTGTGTGTGTGTGTGTGTGTGAGAGAGAACGATCAAATAGGAAAAATTACGCATGTAAGTTCAAAGTGGAGGCTTAGAATAGACCCTATACTTAAAATCACTTTTTTTTTCCTTCTTGGACAACCAACCAATCACAGTCTTCAAAAGATTGTGTCATACATAGCAACGGGGTCAACCCCGCCTCCTCACTAAGATAAAAGTTTTTGTCTTTTCCTTACTCAGAGTTGCTCTCAGATCGGTCCCGAATCGCTCTTAAGCTAAGACTCCTACATAAAAGTTAAGCTAAATTAAGAGTTTTCTGAGAGGATTCTTAGAATCTTTATGAATACGGGCCCAGACCTATAGCTGATTTAGGAGCACATATGAAAGTGGCCCACATCAGTAGGGTTTTGGGCCGCTTTTGCCTGCAGTCTGAACATAGCCTTATATTCTCACTCCAAGGATGCATTTATTTAATCAAATCTTTCAGCATCATTACTCCAGTCTTCAGTGTCACATGATTATTCAGAAATCATTCAAATATGCTGACTTGCTGCCCAAGAAACATTTCTTATTATTCAAAAGAACAGCATTTTACACTTTTACCGGTACTGCCATTAATTTAATACATTGATTCTTGCTGAATTAAAGTATTAGTTGTTTTTTTTTTTGCAATTGACCCCAAACTTTTGAACTGTAGTGAATATTAAGATTTGTCTCATATTAATAACACATACAGGTTAAATTAAGAACATTAATAAACCACGGCAGATGGAAGCAGTGCCGCACGCACACACATATTATAATCACCTGTCTCTAAGGAACACTGAGTCACAATCAGGGCAGCTGTTACTGACAGGTTATTATGCCTCAATAAGTTGCCATAGCAACAAGAGGAAAGTGCCCCAGCCATTCGATCCTAAACATGTCCTGTCAGCAATTCTCAGATCAGTTACCTTAAACGAGATGTTCAAATCCTCCCCCGAGTGCACCGTGCTGATAGTAGCATGCTGGCCTTCAAATACACATGGCACAAGGATGTCTCCGGGGAGCAGGGCAGTTGGTGCTTTCCCAGGACATCCTGTCTGCTCTCTGCCCGGATCAAAACGATCCAGGGTTATCGTCACACCTTCCTCGTCTTGGAAAATAAGATCTAGTCACTAAAACGCATCGAAATATGAATCATTGTAAGATGTCCAAATACAGGCACTATACTAACCGCTCTCTACTGCCAGCGTCCCAAGCAGGAAACAGAAAAACTGAGGCTTGTTGGTCTGTCTAGCATGCCGGTGAGCTAAACGTAAGGCTTTTTCCACAAGTAACAGTCTTGGATTCCTGAAAGATACCAAATGTTAATGCAATGTAAAAAAAAATTTTTTTAAGTACAATCAACTTGGATGTTTAAGTCATTTTGACTTAAATTACATTAAGCTTAAGTTGAAAATTGCTTAACTTATTTTGATGAGTTAAAGCAACGTAAAAACATTTGTTGTCATAACTTACTGATCATATAATTTTTTACAGTGTGAGAACATAAAAATCATAAAATGATTCCAACAGTGTTTTACAAAATACTCTATTAAAAGTCACCTTCAGTAATTGCAAAAGCTAAAATATAATAAAATATTCGATGAACAACTATTTCAGTTAGTTCTAATTTTTGAAGTTAAAAGTTGAAGAAGTAAATTGACTAAAACGAAGTCTGAAATAAAAACTAATTAAAGTTAAATGGGAATAGAAAAATAAGAGACACTTTACAATAAGGTTTCATAAGTTAACGCCAGTTAATGCACTCACTAACATTGAGCAATTCATCATTTATTAATCTTTGTTAACATTAGTTAGGCTGATAACAATACAACTGTTCGTTGTTCATGTCTACTCACATCCATTAAATAATATTTACAGATACAACTTTTGTTATTAATAATGTTGAAATTAACTAAGATTAAAAAAATTAAGATTTGTGTTAACAAATGGAACCTTATTGTAAAGCGTTGTGTTACTGAAAAAAAAAAAAAAAATGACAAAGGTACATTCAGTTACTACACTAACCCCCGGTTTCACAGACAAGGTTTAAGCCTAGTCTTAGACTAAAATGCATGTTTGAGTAGTTTCAACCGAAAGCAATTCGCACTGATATATCTTAAAATATGTCAATGCCATTGCTTTGTCTCAAGATGCACACCAGTAATGTTTTTTTTCAAAGGCAAGTTTATAAAAGCTACTTAAATGCCCTAATTGAACTAAGGCCTAATCCTGGCTTAATCTAAACCCTGTCTGTGAAACCGGGCCTATGTATGTAACATTTTAATGAATAATACTATGATAGTTTTTAAATTGTAGTAAAATGGACTTTGACTGCAAAGAAATGGCCAAAAATGAATTTAATTTATTAAATTTTTTTAAATGAACACAGCGATAAACATCAAAATAAGGCTAAATGCAAAATACATTTGGCTATCATCATCACTAGTACATAAAAATTAATCAAGATTGTGTTTTTTCCCCCAGTAAGTAATCACATGACGTTGATTCATAAATAATGAAAATATGGTTCACCCATAAACTTACAAATATAGATGACAGAAAGGCTCACCTATAATATGAGAAATGCAGACTGACAACATCACCACTGGGAGATGGATCCCAGAGAGAGACTTTAGATGTTGGGAATGTCAGTGGACTGTGGGCATTGTCCGATGACCTTAAAAGCATGCAAAATCATTACTTTTATGAACAATAACAACGTTTTAAAAATAACGTTAGTGGTTTGGGTGCAATTCATGAGAAAGCTTAAGTAACGTTAGATACCTGAGGTTTTGAAGGGTTTCTGTTCTAACACTGTTCTCCAAGATGTGGGCTGGCAACCCTTTAAAATCCACATGTACACGATTCATTCTGTGGGAAAAAAAATGCCTCTCTAATGAACTGAATCTGATCATGCACCGATGCTTTTGCCTGAAGAGTACGCTTTCAAAATATCTTAGATAACGTTAACGTTACTCAGATAGGATGTTTTGATATGTTTGGCAGGTTGGGAGACTTAGCTTTCATGCTAACATTTACATTACAATACTACTAGAAACGGTTAAAAAACCGAAACATACCACTTAAAACTTCTTATAACTGATGTAGGGTATTTAATGTCTTACCTTTGGGCTGTTTGAACGCTTTGCTCATGTCTTCGTCGTGTTTTAATCGCGACGCTGCAAATCTTGCAGGGTGTGAGCGTGAATATGGACCACGAATGTGTTAAAACGGTCCTTCCAGCCCTTCGAGCGGTATTAACCGCGCCAAGACGAGTGTAATGACCACTGAGTTAATAATTTATCTCGTTTAACGTGTCAGAAAACGGAGAAATGCCAGTTGTCGTCAATAAACAATGAAATACAAAACGAACGCATTCAACAAACGCAACAACTCGAAAATAAATTGTGGCGCTGTTTCCAGGTTCCAATGGCGGGGCGCTGCAGCAGGGTGGCTCAGCCAATAGGAATCCACTTGCGAGGGACGCTCGACCAATCAGAAGAGAGGAACCGGATCCCTTGCTTGCGGAGTGTTTTTGAATGGATGGAGAGTGTGAGAATATTAGCGTACTATTTTACACGTGAATTTAGCTTTTTGAGGCTGTTTATTATAGAAAATAGAAGGATGTTATAGAATATATGAGTTTATATAATGGTATAGTAATCGTAACTTTGTGATCCTAACTGCTTTGTGTATCTTTAATCAAATTTTATTCTGATTTCATGGGTCAACATCAATATCTGACATAAGTAGAATCAAATATACTCACTCAGCACACACATTTGCATAATTAAATTGATATTTACATCATTCTAGTTTAGCTGGAAAGAAAGATTCATGTATTTAGTTTGATTTTATTGTTTCCTATAAATGTAAGAATTACTACTGACAGGTGCTAAATGCTTGTCAAGTTACTACGCACTCATTATTTGATTATAGGTCAGTTTTACTTACACAAATGTAAATTAATTATTTTTAAAAAATTGATCCAAGCTATTATTTCAATCCTTAATGCAACTTAAAAAGTATATAGCAACTTAAAAATACTTGCGCAATATATATATTAAGTTTAATTTAACTTTATAATTTACCTTTATATATTTATTATTTGTAAGTTATTAGTAGTAGTAGTAGTAGGCTACTAGTATCATCATCATCGCTATTATTATCAGTGTTAGGTGTAATAAATTAATTACAATCATTTAATTACTTGTCCCTTGGAAAAGTAAAGTAAGGGATTACTCTTAATTTTTTTGTAATTTCATTTCAGTTGCTTCTGATGTAATTGCTTTAACCCTTTCATGCATGAATTATGACAACCTCGGGTAGGATTTTTTTACCTATGTGTTTTTATTGCTCTTAGGGCATGAAAAACAAGATCTGAAATGTATTATGCATTTTTTTATTTTAACTGAAGAGATACTGTATTTAACATAATACAGTAATACGACAGCAATATTGTGTATGTATTTAACAAACCAATTAATACAATTATATAAAATGTGAAAACTATAAAATATACACAAAAAATAAAAACGCAATTTTTTTTTCCTGTTCGACCAGTTGACAAAGAACTTCATACAAGTTGACCTTTGCGTGTCTTTGATATCAGAACAAGAGGATGTGATTCCATCAAATATTTCTACAACCTGTCAAGGTTCAACTGTGTGGAAACCCAACTCAGACAGAAAAAACTAGTCTAGAGCTAGTCGAGAACTAGTCTAAACCCTCAAGTCTAGAGTTTGTCGATTTACCCTTATTAGCTGATAATTCTGTTCATGTCTCAAGATGGACACATTTCTACCCATAGCTCTCCTCTAAAAAAACCTAATGATGTTTTCAGACTGTGAAAAAAAAAAAAAAAAAAACTAGTGATCAGATGTTTTTCAATCTCATCTGAAACAGTGTTGGGGTAACGCACTACAAGTAGCATGCATAACATAATCAGATTACTTTTTTTAATGTAACGAGTAAAGTAACGCATTACAAGTAACGTGCATTACATAATCAGATTTCTTTTGTGATATTACAAGTAAAGTAATGCATTACAAGTAACGTGCATTATGTAATCAGATTACTTTTTGACGTTACAAGTAAAGTAATGCATTACAAGTAACATGCATTACGTAATCAGATTACTTTTTGACGTTACAAGTAAAGTAGGCCTAATGCATTACAAGTAACGTGCATTATGTAATCAGATTACTTTTTGACGTTACAAGTAAAGTAATGTATTACAAGTAACGTGCATTATGTAATCAGATTACTTTTTGATGTTACAAGTACAGTAATGCATTACAAGTAACGTGCATTACGTAATCAGATTACTTTTTGATGTTACAAGTAATGCATTACAAGTAACGTGTATTACGTAATCAGATTACTTTTTTGATATTACGAGTAAAGTAATGCATTAACATTACGTAATCAGATTACTTTCTGATGTTACAAGTAAAGTAACGCATTACAAGTAACATGCAATACGTAATCAGATTACTTTTTTGATGTTATGAGTAAAGTAATGCATTAACATTACTTAATTCGATTACTCTTTGATGTAACGAGTAAAGTAATGCATTACAAGTAATGTGCATTACGTAATAAGATTACTTTTTTGATGTAACAGTTAATTTTTGATTATTCTGTAATCAGAGTTCACTCCCAATCTAAAATCAACACTTGGAAAATGTTAGTGTTTTTTTTTTTTTTTTTTTGTCAATTCAGTTGTTTAATTTCTATAGGTTTTATAACATTCTAAAAGCTCTTAATTCCAGAGATACTACTAACTGGTAGGTTATTATGGAACAATAATAAAACAATGCATTGACATTTACTTTTTACTTTTGATACTTAGGCTAAGTACTTTTAAAAACGAGTAGCCTACTTCTGTAGTTACTTCAAAGTAAAAATCGGTCTTTACAAAATTTTCCTTGTAACAGAGTGATATTTGACCAGTAGTATCTGTACTATACTAACGTTACTATTATTATTATGTGATGGTTGTCCTCTTCAGCCCCCCCTCATTCCCTCATCCGCTGTTTCCGCAGCAACAGGGAAAAGATGGCAGCCCTCGCGACCCTCACTCAGGTAATACCTGCTAAAAACACCCATTGCAAGAGAATTGTGAGGAAAAACACCGGTATGTAGAAATAAATCTAAGAATTAGACACGAATCGATCTCATTATTTGCGCTACCGGCTTGTTTTATCGACACTTATAGTGAAAATGTCACGGGCCTCGTATGTCGGGCTCAGATTGCTAACCGATTAGCTCGCTTTATATCGCATGTCTGTGATAAAATACGAAAAAAGCAATGTAGTTTTCAATGAAATTTGCGATAAACATTCAGTAGCAAGAACATATAACGATAACAGCCATTTATATGAATGAGAAATATAGTAAACCGAGATGAACTAATGTAACTAGCTAGCCGCAATATATCAGAACATCACTTTATATCAGAACACTTTAAAACTGTCAAGACGCTTCACGTATAAAGTCGTAATTTCAGTATATGTTTATAGTACAATAATTAAAGCGGCTTAATTATACCGAACAACATTGTAATATTGATATTAACTCTCATAGCCTATATGATAATGGGTGTTGAACCGCTAGTTTAGCTTAGCGGTGATGGGAATTAGTGAGCATCAGTAATCTTACTGGACTGCCTGCCTTATGAATTGTAATGGAGTATTGTAAATACAGTTATGTGCACAACACATATTAGAATAAATATAAAAAAAAGCAATTACATGTATTATTATATTGCATCACCAGCGTTATTTTAAAATTATTTATATAATATTATAGTTTTTATTCATATATGTTTTGAATGAGCTTTTACTTTTCACTTTATTTAATTTTAGGTGAAGTTTTAATAATTTGATGTGCTTTTGTCATTTTTATTATTATATTTGGCTTTCATTTCATTTTTTGTTTCAGTTTAGTTGTAGTTATTTTAGTACTCCACTTATTTGCCAAGGCAACCGTTCTAAAATTTTCAAGTTTAGGTTTTGAATCCAATATTTATATTTAATTTAATTTGAGCTTTTATTTGTATTTTAACGGCTTTAGATAAAGGGTTAGTTCACCCAAAAATGAAAATTATCCCATAATTTACTCACCCTCAAGCCGTCCTAGGTGTATATGACATTCTTCTTTCAGTCAAACACAATCTGATTTATATTAAAAATGTATCCTGGCTCTTTCAAGCTTTATAATGGGAGTGAATGGATTTTGAGTCCTAAAAAAGCACTTCCATCCATTATAAATAATCCATACGGCTCCAGGGGGTTATTAAAGGCCTTCTGAAGCGAAGCGATGCGTTTTTGTATTAAAAATATCCATGTTTGTAACTTTATAAACTATTATCACTATAACTATAATAGTATATTTGGAAGAATATTGGTAACCAGACAGATGCTGGTCCCCATTGACTCCCATTGCATAAAAAAAAAAAAAAAAAAAAAACTATGAGAGTCAATGGGGACCATAATTTGAGTAAATGGGTGAACTATCCCTTTAACAATTACATAATAGTAAAATTAATGTTACAATTCTCAATAATCAGGCATGTTTGCCTTATACCCTAATTTATTTAATCATAAAGTTTCTCTTTCTCTTAGCTGTCAAGCGGGAACCCTGTGTATGAGAACTTTTACAGACAGGTAAGGCTATAATTCTGTTATTCTAAATTTGTAGATTATCACAGTGATCTTTTTTTAATACATCAGTCTTTGTTTGCGACAAAAACCATAGGTCGACCCGGGAAACACCGGGAGGGTCGGACCTACAGAGGCTGCCTTGTTCTTGAAAAAATCAGGCCTGCCAGACATCACATTAGGAAAGGTTGGTGTTTGGGGTAGATCAATGCACAACTTGTTCTGAAAATGATACGTGGATATTCATAATCACCAACTGTTTCTTCTCAGATCTGGGATTTAGCTGATCCAGATGGCAAAGGTTTCTTGGATAAACAGGTAAAAGTATCATAGTTTAGAAGAGCATCAGTCAGGATCAGACACTGAATGTTAACTTGATCCCTTTGTGGTTTATCAGGGGTTTTACGTTGCTCTGCGACTCGTGGCCTGCGCGCAGAGCGGGCACGACATCAGCCTTTCCAGTTTTAACCTCCCCGTTCCCCCTCCAAAATTCGTAAGTCTCAGGGTTTAGGGTTGAAATCATTGAACTCCGCGCAGTATGAGCTCACAGATGTTCTCATTTCTGTTCTAGAAGGACCACAGCAGCCCGTCACTGAGTTCTGTGACATCAACCAATGAGAGCCACTGGGCTGTGCGGGTAACTTATTTTGATTGGTTATTGGTTTTTCGACTGCAAATTGACAAAAGCGTTTATGATTATTCATCCTAAATCCTCTTGGTTTTGTTTTTTCAGCCTGAAGAGAAGAACAAATTTGATGGTATTTTTGAAAGTCTTGCCCCAGTGAACGGATTACTGTCCGGTGAGAAGGTCAAACCAGTGCTAATAAACTCCAAACTACCTGTGGATGTTCTCGGAAAGGTAATATTCAAATAGGTACTTAAATGAAATAGTATCTATCTATCTATCTATCTATCTATCTATCTATCTATCTATCTATCTATCTATCTATCTATCTATCTATCTATCTGTCTGTCTGTCTGTCTGTCTGTCTGTCTGTCAATCTATCTATCGTTCTATCATTCTTTCTGTCTCTCTATCTATCGTACTTTCTGTCTGTCTGTTTGTCTGTCTATCTATTGTTCTATCGTTCTTTCTATCTATCTAGCTATTGTTCTATCGTTCTTTCTGTCTATCTATCTATCTATCTATCATCTATCTTTCTATCATTCTATCGTTCTATCTTTCTATCGTTCTATCTATCTGTCCATCTATCTATCTATCTATCTATCTATCTATCTATCTATCTATCTATCTATCTATCTATCTATCTATCTATCTATCTATCGTTCTTTCTATCGTTCTATCTATCTATCTATCTATCTATCTATCTATCTATCTATCTATCTATCTATCTATCTATCTATCTATCTATCTATCTATCTATCTATCTATCTATCTATCTATCTATCTATCTATCTATCATTCTTTCTGTCTGTCCATCCATCCATCCATCCATCCATCATTGGGGAAAGTTACTTTTAAAAGTAACGCTTTACAATATTGGTTTACTCTTCAAAAAAAGTAATGAATTGCGTTACTTTTTATGGAAAGTAATGCGTTACGTTTCTTTTGCCTTACTTTTCTCACCTGGGCTGATCTTGCTTGTTTGAAATTTTTTAATAATGAAAACCAAAGTTCTATTTTTGGCAAATGTAAAGACAATATAATGTTTAACACTCTTACTTCAGCAAATAAAAACTAAAAACAAATAAACACAAATTTGATGTTTATCTAAAGTCATTTTTGCTTATTAGTGTGGTTGAATTGGATCATCGAAGGTCAGCAGCAAAGACGTTGGTTAATAAAGTGAGATTAAATACATACAGTATATTTGTGTTATTTAACATGTTTAATTATTGCAGGTTTGTGTAATATTCAGAGTTTGCATTTCACTGTTTTAATTCATTTTGAGGAATACACAGCGCACACAACGCCTCTGCCTCTTACTCACGATTCCTCTCAACATGGGGACAGGAGAGATGTCAGTCTATAAATGGGATAACAAAGTAACGTGCGTTACTTGTTTGAAAAAGTAACTCCGATATTTTGTTGTAAATATAAAAGTAATGTGTTACTTTGATTTTTTTATAATACAGTACTATAGTAAGAATGTAATAAATACTAGGGATGTCCCGAGCCAATCGCAAAGATCAGTATCGGGGACAATTAAGCATTTTTGTAATCGGTATCTGCTATCCTAAGCCCGGTCCTTTTTTACGTCAGCTGTCATGCTGGTGTTAAAAAAAAAAAAAAAAGAATTATTGCAATTATGCTGCTTATTTTGCATATTAAATACAAGAAGTATATATAAATAATTGTGACCACACAGTCTGTTTACAATGTCCATTGTAACAGATGTTTACATCTACTAATGTCTATGTATATTAAACATCTGTTACAATGAAAATACTTTTTTGTATTTTCTATGAATACTCTGTTTCGGCAGATACTCAATATTCAATAACTCGGATCGGATCGGGAGCACAAAAAAACTTGTTCGGGACATCCCTAATAAATGCATATAATTGAATATATAATAAATTGAAATATTTATTTTTAGTTATTAATATTACATTTTAAAATGTAATCGTTAAATAAAAATATCATTATTATATGACTGTCTGATCAGGTGTGGGATTTGAGTGACATAGACAAAGATGGACACTTGGACAAAGATGAGTTTGCAGTGGTGAGTAATTATTTTTTGTGTTCGTGTTATTGTTGTGTTATCACACTCATAATAGTTACACTATAACATATAATAGTTACACTCATAACTACATACAGTTATCCCATGATGCAATGCACTCCTCTTCATCATTAAATATATTATTATTAAAAAAAAGTATGCATATTATGCGTATGTATTGCATATTGCATAGTGCGTGCTATTTAACAGTACATTTTAATTGTGTGTGTATATATATATATATGTATATATATATATATATATATATATATATATATATATATATATATATATATATATATATATATGTATATGTGTTATATTTTAAAAAATTGTAGGCAGTAAAAAGAAAGTGTTAAAACGGCATAATGACATCAATTTCTTTTGTCCAGGCTATGCATCTGGTGTACCGGGCCCTGGAGAAGGAACCCGTGCCCTCCGTCCTGCCCTCCTCTCTCATCCCTCCATCTAAAAGGAAGAAGTCCTCCGGGTCTTTGTCCAACATGGTGCCAGTGTTACCAGGCAGCCCACCGCCACCTAAAGACAGCCTGCGCTCGACCCCCTCTCACGGCAGCATGAACTCTCTCAACAGCGCTGGGAGTTTGTCCCCAAAACACACCCTCAAATCCTCACAGGTATTATCGGTGCGTTTTCATTTTGATGATGTACAGAAGAATTGAAGATGGCCTGATGGTTTAACTCTAATCATCAGCATTCGGTAAACTGGGTGGTACCAGTTGCAGACAGAGGGCGCTATGATGACATCTTCCTCAAAACTGACTCTGACCTCGACGGCTTCGTCAGCGGTCACGAAGTTAAAGATATCTTCATGCATTCAGGCCTTCCTCAGAACCTCCTGGCACATATCTGGTACTATTTCAAATGTGCTTTTGATTTCTCTTCACTCTCGCTGTTGTGATTGTCACATTCATCGCTTCCTCTGTTGTGTTTGTCAGGGCTCTGGCGGACACTAGGCAAATGGGCAAACTCACGCGCGAGCAGTTCTCCTTGGCCATGTATTTCATTCAGCAGAAAGTGAGCAAAGGCTTGGACCCTCCACAAGCTCTGACTCCAGACATGATCCCACCGTCCGAACGCGGAACACCGGGACCTGTAAGTCACATGAGCACGTTTACAACTGCGTGCTTATAATGGGCTTCTGCACCTGACTGAAAGGTTACAGGTTTGAATCCCAGAGGAAGTGATCCATGGTTCATGAAGACTGTACATGTAATAAGTGTACTGTCTTTAAATTAGTAGTATCTGCCTAAATGACTGCTTGAATGAAGTGACCTGGTCCAGAGTTGTAATTGTTAACAAAAACACATTTTTTAAGCTAAAATGAAATAAATAAATATATATAATAAAATTAAATAAATAAATGCAATAATAAAAAACGTAAACTGGCAGGATTCTGAAATAAAATAAGTCTAAGTTGAAGTACTAAAATTACTAACACTAAAGCGGAGATAAAAATAAAGCTAAATAGAAATCTTAAAATTTATTAAAAAGACAAGCACGTAGCAAAATTACTCAATCTTAATGAAAATTACTAAATTACTAAAACTGAATTAAAACTAAAAGCTATAAATACTATAACGGTATTTAAATAATACTAAAATAACTGTCCTGTCCTGTCAAAAGTAAAAACAAAATATGTTTTTGCCATATTTTGCATTGTGACACAATTTTTTCATGCAAAGATATATTATTTAGATATATATTTATATTTATTTGTCATGTATATTATGTATTGTACTGAATTGAATTAAAAAATGAAGTAAATCTCATTCTGACAATAAAATAAATCTCATTACTGTAATACAGTAATAAAAAAAATCCTCCTGTCCAGATACAATGATTAAAAAAAATAATAATAATGCAAGTTTCATTAAAATCAGCATAATTTAAATGCAAAAAATAGTACTATGCTAAATAAATATTTAATTAAAAAACAGATATTTCATTTATTTATAATTTTTTTGCATTTCAGCCTGAACAGTCACAGTGAAAATAAAGCTGATTGAAACGGCCCTAAAATAGTTTGAATTTTCCTTGTGCAAAATGCAATTTCACATTTCAGTAAAAATATTTTATTGACCGATTTTTGTATTTATTTTTAGGTACCCACCTACATTGACTCAGTACGTATGAGCAATGTGAACTGAAACAATATCACTTTATAACTGAAATGAAATGACTGATCACAAATACAGATTTTCTCTTGCTTTAATGGGTTAACGTGAATCAGCACAGTTTTGTCCCTCATTTGAAGAGCTTCCTCTGTTTTTTTTCAGAGTCTGTCAGGATATATGACACCAGTGGGCTCTGAGATGGCTGCACTGAGCGAGATGCGCCGGGTAAACAGCCTCTTTCTCTCTCTCTCTCTCTCTCTCTCTCTCTCTCTCTCTCTCACGTTCTTTCATTACATGTATTTCCATTTCTTCAGTTAGGATTTCAAACCCTAAATATTTAATAGATGAAACTGTAGTCATTCACAATACATCAAGAGAGCCACTAACATCTTATCACGAACGCAACCCGAATATCTTACCAAACAATCTTCTGTTCCTTTTCATCCACGTTTCAACGCTGCTGATGTTTTATGCCGTTATTCGCTGGCTAAAATCAGGCAATAATGTTCAAGTTATGGGTAGGTAACGCTTAGAAAAAGACTGAACAAATGCTTTCGATGGTCTGTTAGCCGAGACGTTGAGTTGGAAAGCATTTGTGAGAGATCCAGTGCTGTGAAATGGTGCCGTGTCTTGACTTCCCCATGTTCTGAGCATCAGAGGTGGAAGACAAGCTCGTCTCTGCTCCCGTGTGGTGGCTCCTTTGCTGTTCTCTACCCTTCTGTTTGTGTGGTGCTCTGTTTATGTGTGGTTTTAATGCATCAGGACTGACTTTCTGTGCTGGACCCCCCCCCCCCTCATACAGGACAGCTCCAGCTCTGTGGGATCAGGCGAGTTCACCGGGATTAAAGAACTGGACGATATAAGTCAGGAGATCGCACAGCTGCAGAGGTAATACAATACGCTGGCATTTAAAGGTGCTCTGGGATAGATCTGAGCTGCCAAAAGAACAAAAGTTCACGTCACATGATTCATTATTTATTTTATTTTTTTATGCATTTTTTTTACAACCAATGTCATTCTTTACTACTATTCAAACGTTTTTTTTTGTGGAAGAAATGGAGATTTTTTTCACCAAGGATACATAAAAAAAATCAAATGTGTCTTATAATGTGATTTATAATGTCACACAATAATTAAATTATATATATATATATATATATACGGTATATATATATATATATATATATATATATATATTATATTATATTTTATATATATATATATATATATATATATATATATATATATATATATATATATAGAGAGAGAGAGAGAGAGAGAGAGAGAGAGAGAGAGAGAGAGAGAGAGAGAGAGAGAGAGAGAGAGAGAGAGAGAGAGAGAGAGAGAGAGAGAGAGAGAGAGAGAGAGAGGGAGAGGATTAAAAAATCATATTTTGGAAATTAAACTTAATGCCTCAATTTAAAAAATTAGGAAAAATCCAACCTTTAAGGACACCAATTTTCTTTGTGAATGAATAATGTATCGTAAATAAATAAATGTTCTTCCTTAAAATACAGGGTGCATAAGTGAGTACACCCCTAT
Source organism: Rutilus rutilus (assembly GCF_951802725.1). Taxonomy (NCBI): domain Eukaryota; kingdom Metazoa; phylum Chordata; class Actinopteri; order Cypriniformes; family Leuciscidae; genus Rutilus; species Rutilus rutilus. The sequence continues at coordinate 25,488,890 of NC_140222.1, read as the reverse complement.
GTTAAATTCCCATAGAGGCAGGCAGATTTTTATTTTTAAGTATTTTTATTTATTTTTTGTTTAGGATACTATGCATCCTGATAAAGTTCCCTTGGCCTTTGGAATTAAAATAGCCCCACATCATCACATAGCCTTCACCATACCTAGAGATTGGCATGGGGTACTTTCCATAAGATCATCTCTCAATGCAAATCAAACTAGCTTTTAGGCTAACTGAAATAAAACCATGCCAATCTCTAGGTATGGTGAAGGCTATGTGATGATGTGGGGCTATTTTAATTCCAAAGGCCAAGGGAACTTTATCAGGATGCATAGTATCCTAAAAAAAACTTAAAAAAAAATACTTAAAAATAAAAATCTGCCTGCCTCTATGGGAATTTAACATAGGGGTGTACTCACTTATGCACCCTGTATTTTAAGGAAGAACATTTATTTATTTACGATACATTATTCATTCACAAAGAAAATTGGTGTCCTTAAAGGTTGGATTTTTCCTAATTTTTTTAATTAAGGCATTAAGTTCAATTTCCAAAATATGATTTTTTATTCCTCTTTTTAGTCAACTTTAGCATGGGTGTCTAAACTTATGCATAGCACTGTATATATATATATATATATATATATATATAAAATTGTATTATTTTGTATTATAATTTAATCCTGAATATGTTAATTATAATTATATATATATGGAAATGTTTCTATGTAAATCCATCCAAAAACATCCAATTACTGTGCAAAGTGAATATTTTAAGTACTTTTTAATTCATTTTTTTAAGGTAAAAATTGTGTATTGCTGAACAACTTGCTGTAAAGCAAATTAAATTTAAGCTTTTTTAAATTGCACTTGCAATTGAATGTAATTTCAGTTTTTGCGGAGGCGCACCTTTTTTTTTTTCATTTTGCCTCCTCCCATTTTTGTTGTCCTCCATTTTTCTCAGTGGCCCACCACACCAAACCTAGTATATTTGTCCCTTCTGAACAGTTCCCCTATAGATGACCCTGAAATGACCCTCATGCTCACATGCACACTTCAGAGGAAGAGGAAAGGTACCTTGAAAGCTCTTGGTGGTGGATGAGTTTCCCTCTCCCTGACAAATCCTCATCTCACCCCCTTCCCCTCTTCACAGTGTCCGTTTAATGTGTGTAGTTTTTTTTTTTTTTTTTTAAAGAAATCTCTTGTTTCACTTGCTTATTCATGCTGCCTCAGCACTCTTGCTTTCACACACTGGGATACACTCAGGTAAAACCCTCTCTTGGCTGTCACGGTTCTTGTTTTGTGTGTGAAGGAGGCAGGTATGAGGGATGTTTTCTAGTTGCCAACAGTTGATAAAGGTTTTTGCGTTTCTTTTTCAAATTATTTCAACAGAGAGAAATACACTTTGGAACAAGACATCAGAGAAACAGAGGAGGCCATCAGACACAAAACCACAGAGGTTCAGGTAAACCTGGCAGTGCAATTATTATTTAATTATTATGAATTGTTATTTTTATTAGTAATTAAACAAATATACTGAAAGTATTGTGTGTGTATGTGTATGTGTATATATATATATATATATATACACACACACACACACACATATATATATATACATATATATATATGTGTATATATGTATATATGTATGTATATATATATATATATATATATATATATATATATGTATGTGTGTGTGTGTGTGTATGTGTGTATATATATATATATATATATATATACACACACACACACACACACATGCATATATATATATACATATATATATATGTATGTGTATATATATATATATATATATATATATATGTATGTATGTGTGTGTGTGTGTGTGTGTGTCTATGTAAATGTTTTAATTTAATATAAATATTATTAAAATAATCAAAGCATTATATTAATAAAAAAATATATTTAAAGTACTAATATAATAGTATTTTATTATTATATGATAAATATTAGAAAAATATACTTAAACTATTATTAATGTATTTAAAAGGAAAAATATTAAGTATTATTCGCATTATAATCAGGAAATTATTTTTTTGTAATAATATTAATTATAAAATATACTTAAAGTATTAATATTTATGAGTAAATGCATTTATAAACATTTTAATATTTTTTATAATTATAATAAAGATAATTATTGTACTATTATTATTTGTATTGTAATTATATTAACATATATTAAATTTTTGTAATACATTTTATTTAAAAGTTATCTCATTTTTATAAATGTTCTGTGATAAATATATTAAAATACACTAACTATTATTATTATTATATTTAAAAGTAAAAATATTTTAAGTATATTTTCATAATTATAATACTACAAATATTTAATATGAATATATTATAAATATTTAAAGTAAAAATACATTTATAAATGAATTTTACTATTATAAACATATTTAAACTAATCTTATATTATTATAAATATTGAAATTGTATTCATTGTTTTGTAATTATATTAATTATAAATATATTATTTAATAAATTTGATCAATCATTTTTTATAAACAACAATGATGTGAAATGTATTATTAATGCACTATATTTAAAGGTATCTATTTTTTAAAATGTTATTTCTTTTAATATGCACAAGTTATATGTTGGCTTCGTTGTTAACTGGATGCGGTTTGATTGACAGGAGATGCAGAATGATCTGGACCGAGAGGCGTCCAGCCTCCAGGAGCTTGAGGCCCAGAAGCAGGACGCTCAGGACCGGCTGGAGGAGATGGACCAGCAGAAGGCCAAGCTTGAAGACATGCTTAATGACGTACGGCAGAAGTGCCAGGAAGAATCGCAAATGGTGAGCGAAAAACAAAACAAGACAATTTACTAGATCCTCAGATGACATGTTGTTGAACGTTAAACCCAGGGCTCGAGACTAACGGCGTCCTATCGTCCTGGGGACGATAGAAAATGTGTTTAGGACGAACAGAAATATTCTCTAGGACGCCTACAGGACGAAAGACATTTTTGTATGTGTGTTCATTTATTACTAGCCTATTAGGGTAACTTACTTAGAAAATGTCAAAATTAACCGACCAAGCGCTGACTACAACGGAGCGCGTTCTCATGCTGTTACTATAGTTACTATCACTGGCCGGCTACTCACCCGGAGACTTGTTTCGCGGTACATCTATCACATGGCTTATTTTCACAGACAAAAACGAGACGATAACTAAATAAAAACTAGTTTTGAATGACAAAAACCATGACGAAAATCTATTGACATTTTCGTCAACGAATAAAAACTAAACAAAAATGTTAGATAGTGACGATTTGGGAAGCGATCCAGTCAGAACTGATGTCCTGCGTTTGTGGTAGATGCGCACATTTGTACTGTAACGTTCTGATCTACCCAGCGGCACACGGGTTGACATGCGCTGCATGTCTCATAAAACGTAAAAAAATGTAAACGCCTGGGAGAATGAGTAGAGCAGACATAGATCTGAATAAGAATAAGAACTCAAAAAAAGAGCTGTATTCAGTACGGTTTTCTGTGCGCACACACCCGACCCGAAGCGTTCCGCCATGCACATAGACACCTATACAGCGCGTGAGTACTTTTGAGCTCTCTTTCGTGTCTGAATGGACAAATACACACAGCATTATGTCGAAATGTCCGTTTTGGAGAGTATTCACGTAAACTACGTTGGTTATGTCTTAAACAGTTTTGAGTGTATCGGATGTGCATCAGCGCACGTCACTGGACATGATCCGATGTCTTAAAGTGACAGTGGGTAATAAACCTAATGCGGTCTGTGTATTGATCAAGCAACAAAAGAAAAAGAGAAAAGCATTCACTGCTCGTTAATAGCTTTAATAATAATTCATTATATTTAATTCATACAAATAAATATGTCTGCTGCTTGAAAGAATAAAGAATGATGATATTTTTTAGATATGTTGTCACCAGTATTTATTTGTTATTTTTTAATCCAACCAACTCCAAAACGTTTTGAGCTGTATGTATTTTTATCTTAATTTTCGTATATGTAAAAAAAAATAAAAAATTCTGCATGAATACAAAAAAGCATACACTCCTGTTATTTTTTATTTAATCATTTTTTTACCTGTTTACAGATAATTACTTTGAATGGAGCTAAATAAATATAATACTATAAATCATAAACATTTTAATGGTGTTTTTGTTATGTGACTAACAACTAACAACTATAGATGATAATAACAAAGTACAGAAACAACATGTTTATTTTGGGACGGTTGACATTCACTTTAGGACGGTTCAAATCGTTTTTCAGGACGGTTCCAGGACGGAGGTGAAAAAAGTTAGTCTGGAGCCCTGGTTAAACCGATCCGTATTATTTCTGTTCAGATCTCATCCCTGCAGAACCAGATCCATTCGCAGGAGTCGGACCTCCAGAGCCAAGAGGAAGAGCTGGGCCGGGCCAAGGCTGACCTGAACCGCCTGCAGCAGGAGGAAGCGCAGCTAGAGCAGAGTCTACAAGCTGGCAGGATTCAGCTAGAAACTATCATAAAGTCTCTCAAAGCCACACAGGACGAGATCAACCAGGTTGTGCCTTTGGAACATTTGATGTATGAAACAAAAAGTGTACGCTAGGGGGAGACAAACCTCTAAAGATGTCTGTTATTTCAAACGCTTTCATGCAAATTTGATACCTTAGGAAATTAGAAGGCAGACACCAGAAGCTGATATATTTAATAATGTCAGAAGAATGTGCTAAGCATGTAAGTATGTAACAGATAACTGACGTGTGTGCATGTTGCAGGCGCGGAGCAAACTCTCCCAGATCCAGGACAGCCAACACGAGATCAGTAAGAGCATTGAGCAGTACAGCAGCACCTTGAACGGGACCCACGGGGGCAGCATGACCAACCTGGCCGACATGAGCGAAGGCTTCCCAGAGAAGGAGAACGGAGGTTTCGGGGCCATGGTGAGATGTCTCTTTTTTTCTTCTTGTTTTTTTTTTTTTTTTTGAGTTGGAAGTATTTAAGGTTGAATTTTAGGCCTCTCTCAGAGCGTGAATGTCAATAAACTAAATTTGATCGTAAAACAATATTTCTATATTTATTTTTAGAATGCACAATACATCATAGTAGTAAGCAAAGTTTGAACGTAAACCAAGTTGTATAGTCGTACTAAATCCATGGGTTATTAATTGTAGTATCAAGCTAGTATGCAAGGTCTGTACCAGTAAAAAAATTAGTTTTTATATTTATATAAATATGTATTTGTAAGTACAATAAAAATGTTATGTTGTATTTTTTTTATATATATATATATATATATATTTTTTATAAATATACAATATATATATATATATTGTATATAAAATATATAGTGTATATATATATATATATATATATATATATATATACACTGTGTATGTATATATATATATATATATATATATATATATATATACACTGTATATATGTATATACACTATATATATGTATATAGTGTGTGTATATGTGTATATATATATATATATATATATATATATTTTTTTTTTTTATATATATATCTTAAAAATATATAATAATAATAATGTAAAAACATTTTATACACACACATTTGGTATTAATGTATTATTATTGTTATTATTTATTATATAAATTATTACTATTTATTATAACTGACTACTTTTTTTATGATTATGTTCATGCTCATACTTTCTTACTAGCAAGCATGAACCTCACTACTCACGTGATTGCAATCAAATTCCTGTTGACATTCTCTGGTTTCTGATGGAAAACTTGCTTGCTTTTCTTTCTGATTTATGCCTCGCATGCAAAGGTACAATTTGGAAACCCAGCACTGTCTGACCAACAGATCTTCTTATGTTTTTTGGAACAGCTGAGGCTTAAACTGCAAAATGTAGGCACAAAATGACTGAAATTTATACTTCATTCTTATTTCAAGTATTTTTTTTCTCCAATGAGTTAGTGAAAGAGAATATTTTCGGCTGGACCTCGAACACAGTGTTGGCCTACTTAGATGGTTTTTGGACTGAAGCTAGATTCAGCTAAAAAACGAATGTGACAAGACTTCTACGATGTCTTCCAGAAAGGAAACACATTGGCTAATGGTAATTTAAACTCATTACAGGAGGACCCTTTCAAAGTGAAGACCACTGTGTTCAACAGCACCCCTCAGGAGATGCACACGGACCCTTTCCAGTCTGAAGACCCATTTAAAACAGACCCATTCAAAGGTTGGTTGTGTAATCGTTTAATCTTTCTCTTTTAATCGGCTCAAAGTAAATACGAAGGGTCTGGATGCTGTACTAACCGTTTAGTTGATTATTAAGTAAATTCATTCCTGTTTAATTTCAAATTCCACATTTGTGGGACCAAGCTTTTGTAGCCTTTGCGAAGTCTATTAAACGGATCACCCTCTCTTTTTTTGTTTGTTGTAGGTGATCCGTTCCAGAATGACCCATTCTCAAAGCAGACCACCACAGTTGCAGGTATCCATTTCAACAAAATGCATGAAGTGCATACAATTTTACTTATATATATATACATATATATTAGTGCTGTCAAACGATAAAAAAAATTATTCGCACATTTTTCTTTAATTCATTGTGATTTAATCGCACATAACATTAAAGTTTATATTAAAGTAATATATTTTCACATTGTAAAAATATCACAGGTAATCTCCAAATTAATGTGGAAACAACAAAGACAGTTATTTTAAATATTTGATCTTACAGGTAGGAATGGACAGAAATTGAATAAAGTTATTATAAATAAATTGAATAAAAGTTAATATAGATTAATCCTTATTAAAGCTACAAAAGTGATTCAGTCAAGAGCAGTGAGTTTAATGTTTTACATTACATTAATGACAGACATCACAGCCACAGGTTTGTTAGGGTGCGGTCACTTTAAGATCTGAAGCACATGACTAATGCAGAGCAGAACTGTTGTGCCTTTGAATGAATATGTGTTTTGAGCGAATCAATCAGGTGATCTAATGATTCAGTGGCCCATTCACAAAGAGAGCCATTTACTTCAATCCTGAATGAAATTTTGAATCAGCTGTTTGAACGGATCGAATTAATGAATGACTCAACAACCTACTAATTTGGACGTTTACCACTAGTACTGTATCTACTGGCAGGTTTACTTTAAATATTATTTCAGATTTTTTTTCTTCTTCATATTTTGTGAATAGTTTCCCCCAAAATTCTTTCTTTTGTGGAACGTATTTTGAAGAATATTGGTGACCAAACTCTTTTGGTCTATAAATATATCTAGATACCAATTCATGTGCAGCCTCACCCCCATCCCCCCCCCAAAGTTTATGTGTAATACATTCTATGTTGAATAAAATAAAATCTTTCTTGCTAAAGCTACTTTTTGTAATGTCTATTTGATGCTTTTCTCATTTAACCCAACTTTAAATAATATTTTGGGGGTAATTTCTCAGCCTAAGTTGATGTGCGATTAATTCGATAAAAAAATGTAATCGCTTGACAGCCCTAATAATAATATTACTTACATTTTAAATAAATGTGTATGTGCGTAGCAATATAAATGAATTTAATAATGAATGAATTATGAAATGCCACTCGTTGTTGATGCATGTAACGGTTCCCTTGCAAGAAAATGTTTAAAATGGAATATTTCATTTCTGTTTATCAAAAGACACCACAGTTCTTGCACAAAGCTTCATGGTATTGAACATCATGTTCAGGTACCTTGGCACAGTTCCCCCTTAGTAATAAATGAGGTTTTCAGTTCCCCAACTCTCATCAAATGTGGGCTAAAGATAGAAACGTGATAAGATGATATAATGTAGGGTAAATGATGATATTTGAATGCAGAAATGTCCCCTGGACAGTTACATTAACGTCTAAACTCTCTCAGATCCTTTCGGCGGAGACCCTTTCAAAGAAGCCGACCCATTTAGGACCTCTTCCGAAGATTTCTTCAAGAAACCCTCGAAGCCGGACCCCTTCAGCAATGCCGATCCTTTTAGCAAAAGTGCCACTCTTCCTTCAAAGGTACCCGGAAAATCAACAACATCACATTAAATCCCCTTCAGGTTTGAACTTTTGGCTTACGTCCCAACCATGTCCTCTCTTCTGTTTTTTTAGAGTCATCATTTCTCAAGTAATGACCCCTTCATCTCCACCAGCCCGAAACCAAAAGGCCCAGGTACTGTTTGCACGACGTCTCTCACTTACTCAGCTGAATCATATCATCCCTGCCACTCCCTTTCTTTGAAGATGCTGAGCGGAGATCAGCCTCTTAGTTTCTGCACACAACATTCTTGAACCTGCGATCTGGCATCAGCTCAAAAAATGGCTTGTTTTCACTCATGAACATGCTCAGGGTGCATTACACAACTCAAGATGCAACTTTTACACCTCGTGCCCGCACTGTCTTTTTTTTCGAAGACCACTCACAGAACAATTCGAGAGTGCTTGTGTGAAGAAGCCGTCAAAAGAGTTCCCATGCAGTAACGTCCGCTCGCATGCCCTTTGGCTGCCCCGACTACGTGAAATTCCTCTGCAGTTTCAGTAAACAGTTAATGCAGCATTCGCTTGCAGCATTGTTGAACACTGAGGCGATGCCAGGAAATGCTCAGCACATTTTTTTTTAAAACATTTTTTTTAAACCTGTGGGTTGAAGGCAAAAAAAAGAAGAGAGAAAACAAAGCAACTTGATGCTTGTCTCAATTTTGTTTTGAATTTTTGCAATGGAAAATATATACTCCTAATTGATTGCTTCAGTATGCATCTTATTTTTATTTAATTGCTATTGTGATTAAGGGAAGGAGTGTATATTAACCACACTTATTGACTTAAATAATGAAATAAATGTCATTTTATTTATTAAATTAGATATTAGTCTATAAAAGTCTTCAAATACTTCAGTTTTTACATACTCATTTAATACTTGAAGTATTTATTTGGCCACTTTTATTGGCTTATTTTTTATTTAAATAAATAAACTAGGGCTGTACTCAACCAAAGAAAATCTTGGTCGACTGAAGTCCTGAAGTTTTCGACTAAAAATCGACTAAAATCGAGTAAAAATGACGTTAGAAAAAAAACGTTAAATTAATTAGCTGCGCAGTGTGCGCAGTACTTGGTAGCCTTGTTGTCCGCCTAAATGAATTATAAATAAACATAAAAAACTAGTAGGGTATTTGCAGTATTAAATCGTTTTTGACGTAATTCATTTGCACTGAAATGGGTCTGACACACGAGTCTGTCGGCTGTCGGCTCTGACAGCGTTGCATCACGTGCACCTGCGCAATATCATAGCCTATGATTTCCGAAAATAGTACTATGTTGTCAACTAGTGATATCATGACAAGAATAGAAGAATAGAATAGAATAGAATAGAATGAGGCATTTATATAGCGCTTTCATATGTACTACTGTACACCCAAAGCGCTTTACAATCATATCAGGGAATCTCTCCTCAACCACCACCAGTGGTTGAGGTTGACAAGAACTTTTGAGGAATATGTAACATAATTTAGACAATTGTTTCTGTCATATGTAACTGACAGACACTATCATTTCAGCCGCTCTGCGCTGCTCGCACAGAGTGAGGCTGAACCTATTTTTTACAGTCTATGGGCTGAACATAGGAGCTCAGCTTCGCGGCTGAGACACAAATAGACTGTTAACTTAAAGCTTTTACTCTTAAACACAAAAGGCACGTCCACTTTAATAAAAAAAGAATATTTATTAAACAAACCAGATCAAGTAATATTCAGCAAACCTTCTAGTAGCCTACTTTCTTCAATCTGTCCGTCTTCTCCGGTGAGTTGGGCTAATCCAAAAGAAGTGAAAACAAGGGGGGTGTTCTGAAGACAGACTGTTACCTGTGAAACAGGGGTGCTCTGAAAACACCCCCATTAGAAATTAGTACTTTCCACCTGATGAAATGAACGCGGCAAAACTGATGAAATGAACGCGGCAAAACTGATTACCGGTAAATGAACGCGACAAAACTAATGAAATGAACGCGGCAAAAAATCGACCAATCAGAATTTTGGTCGAGCCAGAACGTATCGACCAAATAATCGACTAATCGACTGGGAGAAAATAAACATATATTTTATTAGTACTTTAATTAAAACCTGGTCGAAAAATCAGTGATCTCGCCTTGACCTTTATTTTAAGTAATAAAAAATAAAAATAAAAGGATTTTTATTTAAAGTCCTATCGAGAGCAAGTATCACTGAAGCAAATTACCACTTTTATCGACAGAGAAAAGTGGAAGCAGGATAAGAAATTTCATATTTTATTACAAATATGACCCTCAAATATATCTCAAAACATTTTAAAATGTCTAACATAATTTTATTTTTTTCATTTTTTTGACTTTTAGTACTATTACAGGCTGTTTTGAAATACATTTGGGACAAACTGTATGATACTTATTTCTGTGGACACATTTAACCATAGGAGATGCATGCTTCATTTGTTTTTCTCTGCCAATTCCAGATTTCTTTGGTACTCTGGACCCGTTCGGGAGCAGTACATTCGGCAGCAATAGCGGATTTGCAGACTTCAGCCAAATGTCGAAGGTAGTGAACAACTTTCATTTGTTATTTTTCCTTCTTAAGCATAATGGAAACTTAACTTTCTCACGTGTTTGTAGCGTGACATTTGTAAGATGTGGTTTTGATTGATTGTTCCACCCATAATTTGCGTGGTTTGCACCTTATTCCCTGATAACGTCCCTCTGCTTCTCCTTTCCACTGCGATTTAACACAGGGCTTCGTAGATGACCCCTTCAGTCGAAAACAAGACATGCCAGCCCTCCCGCCCAAGAAAAGCGTGCCACCGCGGCCCAAACCACCCAGTGGTAAGCATTTAACCTTCATCTTGAGGCCCACAAACAAACGGTGACCCTGTTCAAAAAGTTTATATACATATCTTAACCATAAAAGGTGATTAATCAAACTAGTTTTTAGTATCTCAAGGTAAACGATTACTAAAACTATACACAGCTGTTGTGCTGGGAACCTGGTGCAATAAACAAAATGTAGACAAAACAAGCAATCTAAACGAGCAACATGAAAGACCCGTCGAATGTTGTTTGGGTGGATCACTCTCTACGCTTCTGACACTGATATTTAAGAAGAAAAATCTTCAAAGTGCAGCAGTAACATCTCTTTTAACTAGTTATTTGTTAGCAGTGAGAGTAAAACGGCTTTGAACAGAAAGTTGTTGACATCAGCTCACACACGTTCACGTTTTGGAAGTCTTGCAGCTTCTGGCGAAACTGAATTTTGCCTGTCAATAATGGTATCTAAGACATCCTCGCTCTTCCTCCGTTGGTTGTCAACAGGAAATCGAGGTACAACCTTAATATGTTTTGCTTAAGCTTTTTTTCTTTTAATTTTTCCAGTCCGCAGTGGCGTGTTCTTATCTCTGTCCCAACTCCAAAACGGTTCACAAACAAACCTGAATGGAAGGATACATTATCACTTGGAGAAAACGAAACCTGCGCTGTTTCCTCTCTGCAGTCGGCAGTTGGAGGAAAAGGCGAATCTGTGCTGCTCACTCTTTTTCTTTTCTTTTTTTTTCTGCAGCAACATGTTTTTTTTTTTTTTTTTATCCTAGAAAACAAGGGAGTGCTTTCCTGGTGTAACCGAGGTTTAAAGTTGGGTATAGAGGTTAGAGAGAGAGGTTTGTTCGGTGTGCTCAGGGTGGTATAGCTATCATGCTTCGATGATTGCGGTTAGTATGCACTGCCAGCACTGTGTGCTGATCTACACACCCCTCCCCACTTCCTGTGTGTGTGTGTGTTCACACACTCTAAGTGGGTAGTGTGGCCTAGCTGCCACAACTTTTCACACTTGAGTATTTAACATTTTAACCTTTCCCCTCTCTTCAAACATATTTCGAACAATATAAGTGGCGTTAAATTATGTATACCATAACATGTTGATATATATAGTGTTTTGAGCAGTAACTTGCTTAATGGCAATAGTATACTAACAAATTGAATAAAAATTGAAAGAAAATATGCAATAGACAAGCAGTATTTTGCTGATTAATTCCCTAAAAAAAATTCTGTAATTACTTGAATTTAAAGTAATAAAGTGATTCTTTTATTTGTGTTAATGCACTGTCTCATTAAAGAGCACTGCTTGTTTTTGACCTCTTTCCCCTGAGCAGGGTGGAGTCATTTTGTGGTTTAGTATTCCGTTTACTGACAGAAAGAAACTGATTGCTGGTCTGGTATAAAAACAGCCCTATTGAACATGCGGTTAACACCTTTAGAGGAACCAGCAACCAGTTTGAAGTTCTCACAAGCAAGTGAATGCCAGTCTCGGCAAATGGTGCAAGAGGGGGGGGGAAATAAGTATGCATAAGCAGTTTTTTTTTATCCGAAGATCCTTGCCGGTTTGTGATTACATTTCTTGCGCAAATCTCTAAAATAAGCAAATTGCTTGTGCAAAGATTCTGCTTTCCTATAAAAGATAATAACAGCGTTGAGCCATATTTAGTGCTCTTGTTGGGCGTGTTGAAAGAAACCGACATTTCAGTGTTGTTTTGAATCGAGATACCGCATCATACTCGTTTGAACCACTGTGGGATTTTTGGTTGAGCTTGTGGAGAGATGTGCAAATGACAATTATTTGATGATTATTTATTTAATAATTCAATATTATTAAGAATTACACTACCATTCACAGGTTTTGGGTCGGTAAGATATTGTCACAAAAACAGTCATTATTGTGAAATAATATTACAATTTAATATAACTTTTTTCTATTTTTAATATATTTTTAAGAGGTAATTTATTCGTGTAATGCCAAGCTGAATTTTCAGCATCATTACTCCAGTCTTCAGTGTCACATGATACTTCAGAAATCATTCAGATATGCTGATTTACTGCTCAAGAAACATTTCTTATGTTGAAATGAAAATCTGATAAATGGAAAGTTCATGAAAAACAGCGTTTATTTGAAATATATATTTTTTGTAACATTTAAATGTCTTTACTGTCACTTTTCATCAATTTAATGGGGATTGTATTACTATTTATATATTATTCTTCATAATATTAATAATACTCGTTTGAATTATAAAATGTCTTAAAGTCATCAGACTGGTTTCTTCTGTGCTGTAAAGATCTGGGTTGGTAACCCAATTTTTGTAAATCTCATTTAAATTTTCTAAAGTTATTTCTATTATTATTATTATTGAGTAAATAAAGCAATCAGAGCTTGTTTGACAGTTATTATGAAGTTATACCGTTAGGGGTGTAACGGTTCACAAAATTCACGGTTCGGTTCAATACGATACACTTGTGTCACGGTTCGGTACGTTTTCGATACAGCAAAAAGAAAGAAATGCCAGAGAATTTTTAATTTTTTTTTATTAAAACTAACAAAGTATGATATATATATATATTTTTTTTTTTACTTTGAGCAATGATGGAGCTATAATAACTCTTCTTAGGAGCATATAAAACAAAACAGCTCCTTGGAAAAAATGAAATGTAGCCTACTGTTGTAGTAGTTATAAACAAAGGTCTATTTTAGTTCAGATTTACATTTGAGGGCATCAGTTTTATTCATAATGTCAAAATAAAACCAACGTAATGTTACTTGAAAGCATTATAGCCTACTATTCCTGCCAAACTTCCATGGATGCAGTTAGTGTTACTACAGTAAATCCATGGTGAATGTTGCAGATCTGTGGACACTGGATAGTTTGTTCATGGCACAATGTTTCTTCCTGGTTTCCACGCGCTGTTTGATCCGTTAATAACAGAGAAATGTGAATGTTTCTCACTAGATCTCGCAGCGATGTTATTAAGTGGCGAATTCAAATTATTTCTTTACTGGACCTCTTAGCGCTGTGTAGTAACAGTGTCGCTTGATCAAGATCGGCTCGCGCTGCACTGGTCCAAACTTATAAACGGTCCGTCAACCACACAATAAACGAGTAGCTCAGTTTCGTTTCGCCCGTTTAATGTAGAACTGTGTTTTGGTCGCGCCGGCGTCTTACATTATGAGCGCGCTTGCCACACGCGACCCGCATACATTTGAAATAACAAAATTTTGGTCGGCTGGAAAAATGGTCCAATGAACCGTTCGGTTTGAAAATGCGTACCGAACACCGAACCGAAAGCCTTGTACCGAACGGTGCAATACGAATACGTGTACCGTTACACCCCTATATACAGTCAAGGATTTTAAACCCATGTAATTTCACCTAGCACAATGGAAATGAAATGCAACGGATGGTTTAGACGCTCTGTAAATCTTTTTTTCAACAGGTAAAAGCACTCCTGTAAACGTGCCGGGATCAGCAGATTCGGCCAAGACCAGCGATCCCTTCCAGCCCTTCAGTGCCGAGCCCGTCGATCCGTTTCAGAGTAAAAAGGGGGTTGGAGACCCGTTTAGTGGCAAAGACCCATTTGCTCCATCTGCCTCAAGTAAAGCCTCTAAAGACTCTTCATTGGGTTTTGCTGACTTCAGCTCTGTAAGTTGAGCTTAGTGATACTCTTCTCTTGTCCGGTCCACTTGTTTCTTTCCAAAATCCAATTAAACCCAACCAACAATCCAAAAAAAAAAAAAGTGCTTTCTAGCGATCATCAGTGAGGTTTCCTAGAGCAGACCGCACCATTGGCTTCTGTACCGCTCAGTCTGTCGCCTTGTCCCGGCTACTCATTTATTTTCCTCCATGTCTGCAGTCCATCTATCTGTGATTAACTCACCAACGCACAGAATTTTGGATAATAAGCCCTAATCAAGCAGCCAGACATCTCTCTCTTTCAGTGACTCAAATGCAGTTGTTTGTGGTGCACATGGGTATGATGTCATATGTCGTTTTGCTAAGCACTTGCACGGGCTTGTGGGAAGAGGAGCAGTCGCACTCGGTGAAACCAAGCGCCCTCAGCTAAGCTAATGTGGCTTCTCACTGTTCTTCTGTGACTTTTTTTATTAGCTTTGATGCAAATGTGTCTTGTTTTTTGCGGAATGTATTTAAAATCAAGATGAGATACTATATCGTTTTTGCGAATTTTAGTTTGACAGTAAAAATGTAGCATCTTGCAAAACAGGGGTTTCAAATTATCAGATATTTTCATGTTTACTTGTAAATTTAAGTGACCTACAAAAACATCAGTGTTCATCATTAGAATCGATGTGAACGTGTCAGTATTTTTGCTTCTTAGTTTGCATTTTCTCGAAACCCAAAAGATTGTTCTCTAAAAGCTTTTTGTACAAAGTTTTTTATGTCAGTGTTTTAGCTTTATTGTCTGCAAAATGGACTATCTCACTGGCTCCTAAAGGAAACCCGTTTCACTAGCGTCAGTGTTTGAAGCATAATCTGTGCCCAGTGTCGGTATTTTAAAAAGTCTGTTAGCTAGAACAAAACGTCAGTGTTTATAGTGTTATTGTTGTGTCTGATGTCAGTATTGTCGCCTCTTGTTTTTTATTTTTGTCTGCAAAATGAACAATCTGATTGGCTCCTAAGAAGACTGTAAATTTTCTTGCATCCTGAAAGTTTGTTTGCTTAAACAACATCAGTGTTAGTGTAATCAAATGTCAGTGTTTTCATCTCCTATTTCGTTTTCGTTTGTTTTACCGATGTGTCTATTTTCGCCTGATGGTCCGCAAAGTTGAACCGTCTGATCGTTTTCAAAAAGAAACGTAAATTTTCTTGCATCTCAAAAGTTTGTTAGTTTGTTATTTTTGTTTCATGATCCTGCAGCTTTGATCCTCTGATTGGCCTTTATGAGAAACGTTCATTCCCTCGAGCAAATCGTTTATAGAATTACCAATGTTAAAAAAAGCATGAAGTTATTTCGTTTACTTTCTTATATCAAGTAGCCTTCTAATGAAGTCCTCCTGAACCAACTTTGGTTCTCACCGTTCTCTTTATCAGTCATCAGTTCATGTTTCAAGAAGTGTGGGCAGATTGTATTGACACATCTGCCGTGTAGTCACACTTCCACAAGTTAGTGGAACAAGCGTAATCATCATCATCTTATCTCAACCAATGTGTTTTCAGCTCACATAAAAGTTGATTTAGGAGGAGAATTGAATTCAAAGTATTCCCAAAAATGACTGGGGGTCCATTTTCGAAGTTGATAAGAGGAGATCGTATGACGTGGGAAGTGTCAGTATCACTACTCAGCTCTCAGGCTGTTGTTTTCTGCGCATGGGATCAGTGTGCGCTCCATACTGCAAATCCGCTTTGATCCTAGTGTTTGACGTAGCATCATTTTCATCCGCCCTGCCTCCTGTCCTTAGTATCGCTTTGCATGACTTGGGTGCGATGGACCTGCTAAACCATCTCTGATTTACCATGTGACCAAAAACTCCCTGGAAGAACGAAAATTGCATCGTTTACAGTGAAAATGATGATTTTTACTATAAATCCAGCGGTGTTATTACTTTGTATTTTCAAAAAACAGTTTTCAAGATTTATATGTCACTTGTAGCTAGAGTTTATGTATGTGATATACTCCAGGGTGGTTTAGCAATGCTCTCACGCTCCTGCAGTCAGCTTAGTGTGCATGTTGTGTTGCATATAATATTACGCCTATTTATCAATGTACACGATTTGAAAAAGCTTTGTAATGTCTTTTCCTTCTGTCATTTTCTTGCTGCATGAGATCAATGCACGTTCATGACATCATTCGCTATTAATGACCAAATTAAAAAGGTCCATCATGAGTCATCAGTGGTAGTGGTCTGTTGGTGTCCAATCGGCATTTGTGTGCAGTTCGGTGGATGGTTGCGTGGTAGTTTGGTGTAAATCTCTTTTGTGTTTTTTAAATCCATTCCTCTCTTGCAGGAACTGAGCGAAATAAGGTAAGATCTGTCTGAAAATGTGGTGAATCTTTCTTGTCTTTTGCTGTTTTGCAATTTCAATTGAAGGTCACTGACAAAGAAATGTTCAAAATGAGCCATGCATGCTTAAATTTTTCATTTGTACACGCGTGAGATCAAACTGTGCACTTTTGATTTTTAATCTTTCATCAGCGGATATTGAGCAGATTGATTTCTGTACCCTTATCAGCACCGAACAGATCTGCAAAAATCTAAAGTTTCAAACGGTCTTCCATTGTTAGGACAAACCCCAAACTCACCTCATTGGTTGATTCACTGTCAGATGGATTGGTGTTGCTAATGGCACAGAAATTACATGCTTAATGTTTTTTGATGACTTCTAATATCAAAACACTTTTTGGTAAAACGTGGCACAAAAAGATTATTATCTGTGTAGCTGTTTATATATATGCAAGTGTAATCTATGTACCAATTTAAAGTGGATTTTTTTAAAGCACTGTACCGATCAGTTCAGACCGCAACTTCACACCACTGTGCAATCCCCAATTTGGGACCGATGGGTCTTAATGTGGCGTGTTCCTGTTTTTCCGGCCCAGTTTGGTAATGAAGCCCAGCAGATGGAGTGGGCGAAGCGGGAAAGCGAGAGAGCGGAACGGGACCGGCTGAAGAGACTGCGCCAGCAGGAGCAGGAAGACCTGGAGCTGGCCATCGCTCTCAGCAAGGCCGAGATGTCCAACGCCTGACCGCCATCCCCTCAGATCCACCCTTTCTGTACACTACAGCGAAGATTGTGTGCGTGCGTGATGGACCAAGATAAAATACTTGCAAGTGGGACACAGTACCTGACAGTTTCAACCTCTATCCTTTTGTGTTCATGTGCAGGAGGGCGGCCTATGGTTTGTGAATCAGCTAACTCATTCTACATGCACTGCATTAACCTCTCAGATGGAGCATATAGTTTATTTAAAGTGTATTAGTGTGTGTGTGTGTGTGTTTGTGTGTGAATGTGCATCAACAGAGCCATGGACATTTAAAGACCATTATTGGTCTCTGCAGATCACTATCTCCACTGGTGGGGAAAAAAGGGACTGAAACCGCCAAGAAAGTTACGGTTTGATCCCGGTTCGTACCAGAAACTTGAATTACCGACGCTACGAGCCCTTGAGCAAGGCACTTAATTCCAGGTTTCTTCTTGAATTCAATCGCTGTAAGCATACTGTAAGTGGATTTGGATAAAAAGCATCTGTTAAATGATAACTTACTGGCCCTGGCTGTAGTCAGTACGGTACACACTGGAATTACAGCAGAGCCTGCAGACTAAACGTCTGTAGGGAGATCTTGACGTGACGGAAAGCTGAACAAATGACAGTGTGATTTCGTAAGCGTCGTTTAAGAGTTTGATTCAGAAGTGAACTTGTTTTCTTTCACAGAACTGTTCAGATGAGAAGGATCATCAAAACTTCTACAACTGCACTGATTGTTTAAATAGTTTTTATTTTTACCATGTTAAAAGGTTTAGCTGGTTAACACCACTGCAGGACTCAACAGTAAGGTTTTTTTGGGGGCCTCATGACAAAGTTTATTCTAGAATTTATTTTATTTTCCTTTAAATGTTACATTCTCTTTAAAAGAGTTTTTTTTCTTTACATTTCTGTCCATTCGATTCGTCTATCGGTTTGTCGTATAATTTTATCGATTGTTTTATCGATTACTCTGTTCTATATATTCTATCTATTGTTCTTTCATACTATCGTTCTATTGTTCTATCTATCGTTTTATCTAAATGTACGTACAAAATCAACAAGTCTACGATTTTTTGGGAAAAGGACTTGCCAACTGGCCTGAAAGTCTTTCACACATGCAATCTAATGAGCCAGCCTTTTTGTTGAGTTCTGCACTATAGTGTAAAATTTGGTTGCATAAAACAAAAACAGATGCCACCATGAGGGAACTGATAATAGATTTTTCCGTTTAGATTTTCGTCGTCTTCAATTCGTTACTAAGTGTGTTTCGGCATAATCCGTGGCATAGTGATAGCATTTTTGCTTGAATGTGAAACGCATTTTTTTCCTTCTTTAAATGCGAACATCTGCCGAACGGATTTAAATGTTAAAATGTCAGGAGTACTAAACCCCTGTTGGTAGCTAAAAGCACAAATTAGCCAAAATGAAATATGCGGCGATGTGAACTTTGTGAATTCAGGCGCAGTAGATTCCTTTAAAAAACTGGCAATTGTTGTTGTCGTTTACTGCTTGCTTTGCCCTACCTTTTAGTCAGCGTTGAATTTGACTTGAACGTTTTGGTGATGGTACTTCCTGGCACATTTCAAACCTGTGTTTTTGTACGATTGAATTATCGTACCACGTAATATCAACGTTTTTTTTTACCGTACCATCTGCTGTTCTTGAACAGTAGACTGTTTTACTGGTACTATTACCACGTTTTATCCGTGAATGATCTGTATTCATTCATCCAACCTTGAATCATTGGAATTTCTTCGTATCTGTAATGTGGTTGGTCATTACAGGTCGAATTTTTCTGCGTGATGATTGATGCTCATGTTCAACATTGTGGACACAAATGTGTAATGTTAAGACGAACAACTGTGACATATCCCAGTACACTGCTAACTTTCAGCTACGTCATCTTTCTGTTTCTGTTTTTTTTTTTTTTTTTTTTTACTTTGTTCCTCTTTTTTTTCTTTACTCCCAATTAGCTTGTGTTGTTTTGACCGCAAATAGCTGCTTGACACTCCCTGGTCATGTTAGTGTCACACTAAACAGTGTTACTTTGTCTTATTTAAAATGTATTAGATGGAGCCTAGCTCACAATGAAACTCGTGCGGTGGTTTTTGAACCCTGGTTTATCTGATTCCAGTACTACACTAATCTTCAACCGTACGTCTTCAGGACTGGAATCGAAAGCCAGTGTGTCCCAGACACAGATAACGTCAGTTTTTGGCCTATGAAGGTTTTTTTTTGACGTAATGAAGGCAAGTGGGTTATTCATATACTGGGGGCTTTGGTCCCGGCTTTTTTGCCTTCTACTGTTACAAAAATAAATAAACAAGATAACCGAACCATTCAAATGAAAAAAAAAAATCGCAAACATTTTGTTTAGCGCTCCTTTTATGCTGTATTTGTCCTTTATACCTCCATTGTGCAATAGTTTGTATATTTTATTTGTTGTAATACCTGTACATTCATTTAATGTTTTCATATCCTGTTTTATTATCCATGTTTTTTCTCTTTTTAAAGAAAAAAAGTGAATATTTTTTTAGTGACTGTCATAATTTGGGGCTTATGTCCCATAAAACGAGCTGAATGCATTCCTTTTTGGCCTGCCTTTAACCCCTCGCCTGTGTAGATAAGACCGATATTAACCCGATAGAGAAATGCATAAGATTATACATAAACCATGTATATTATGTGTTATATTTGTCCTATGAAACATGAGTAACTGCACATGTGTAACTCTAAACATTTTAAGGATTTCAGACTGCATTGATAGTGATTAGTGATGCTTGGATTCCTTTGGAAATGTTCATGCTCCGTATGTTGTCCCTTGATTTCACAGAATAAACAAAAGATAACATTTCAGACGCATGTATACGTCACTCTATTCAATTCACGTGTTTGTCTCAAATGGTGTAATGTATAACCAGAAACCCCAACATTTATTCGGACACTAAAAAGTGTGTAAATGTCACTTTGTTGACATTTGACTTTGTCACTTTTGTCCGTCTGTGTTTATAGTAATCTCACATGCTTAGCCAAATGTAACTGCGCCTTAAGTAAAAACGTGTCCATAGTTAAATCTGATGAACTAGACCTCTGCGAACTTGAAGGGAACTGACCAGTTAAAATTGTAATGAAAATCGCTTGGAAAAATGTTGTAAGGAAAGGTCTAGCATCATTTGTTTGCTGATGCCACTTAGTTTGATATTTGTCAGTGTCTTTAATACAAATTAAGCGTGACTTTTAAAAAACCTTGTTGGGATCATTATTTTTGGGTTAAATTGTGTCAGCATTTGTTTTTCTCAGTAGGCCCAAGGTGCAACGGTAGGGGAAATTCTTGTATAATACTGCATGTTAAATTGCTTTATTGTATCTACTAAAGTCAGAAATCCAATCTGAATGCAGAAAGACTGAGTCATACTTGTAAAGCTTCTAGTTTCTTGAGGACTTCCTTGTAGCCCAGTGGAAACTATCTTGGAACATGAGAACCTGCACACAGAATGTTAACTGTAACAGGAAATTCCGAGATTGGTATTTACTTAGTTTTGTGTGCTTGTGAACTTTGAGTATCAAAACGCGTCCAAAGAGCCTCCCAGAATTGACTCCCTATGTTTATTCCACATGCCTCATTAGTTATTTTACTTTTGTTGGGAATGCTTGACATTTCTAATAACTTGTTTACGAAAAACATCTTTGACCCTTGTAAATGCATATCTTGCTTACATAAGCAGGGAGTTTCTGGGAATAATGGCTATGTCAAGCGAGACGGTCCAGGTGTGCCAATAATGCTCTTGTGTTTTACCAGAGCAAGGTGAGTATGTTAAATGCGACACACATGTACATGTTGAAGGTCTGGATGGGGTCATCATGGTAACAAGATCCTCAGTGCGCTCTCACTTGGTTGATTGGATTCGAGGGGACCCTTTCACGGACTTGAGCGTATTGACAGCTGGCTGGGAAATGTTGGCCCGCTCCCGCGCCAGAAATTGCTCGGAACGGGTATTGATTTAAATCAGCGCGTTGACTAATCGGACCTCGATCTGCTCGTGAAGAGCTCCAGACCCAGGCTGGATTTTGTGTATTTAATCAGCTGGGCCTGGGCCAGGAAGCAAAGGGCTCTCCACCGAGTAATGCTGCCCTGGGGATGTTGCGGTGCACTGACGGACACTCTTCTGCACTCCACCAGGACCGTCAGCTAGAGGTATGCTGGGAAATGTAAGCCAGATGGCCACTTTCCATTATGTTGTCACACAAATGTGGTTTTTCTTCAACCATGGGGATTATCATTTTTCTGTCTTTGTTTTGTTGGTGCTGAGGTGATTTTGAGGAACTGACATATAATGTTATTGCCTCCCGATGCAGCTATTCGCCTGGATTTTGATGGTCTGTCCCAAGTTGGCCCAAATGACGTACGAAACATCATGTCCTGACGTTGGCTCCATGGGATGTATCACTACGAAAAGGTTTTGACAAGTTGTACAATGGCTCACAGTGTCTTCCGCTAAGACGATTCCCGTGCAAGTCCAGCAGGTGGCAAACTCTTCCCATGACATTCCCAAGCTTTCCAAAGGAGTCTGCACCAAAAGCACACGTGAAAACAAAGCAGCTACATGGACAAAACGATACTGAGTGGTATAACAAAATTCCAATACATTTTTCCATTGCAACCTCATTATTTTTTGTGTATTTAGTTCATTAAGTTTGAATAAAGCATGTTTTTAAAACTGAATTTATCTCTCCAGGTGCGGCTATAATGATTGATCCCAGGAGAGGAAGTGGAGTTAAATTAGTATCCCTGGTTGGTGGGTACATTTTAGAAGAGAATTCAGGTTTTTTTTCCATCTAAGGTCATTTATAGTTTGTATTTTAAAACGTTTTGCTGCCAGCATTAGGAATACCCTCAAGGCTTTAATAATACCATCGCTCACTCTTACAAAAATGTAAAAGAGTCTTGTTTTTATCTTTTTGCATGAAACCCGAGGAGCATTCTGGCTTGAAGCCAGGCAATTAACATAATCTTAAATGCATCATTGGTGTCTTTATCAGTTTCTTATGTAGGTTAAAAACCATTTCCTAGGTGAATAGTGTCAAGTCTCTGCTATCTCAAGGGATGTGACCTTTGTAGCAGACCCTTGAAGTTCATTGGAGGATTAGGGAATCGTTGTAAGCTGAAACGGCACACATTAACCTGGCTGATTTATCAACTATACAGCAACTCCGAAAAGTGATCTGAGACCAACCTGAAAGTGATATGAAAATGTTTTTCTTACTTCACAAAGTTAGCCATCCATTGACACAGTTTTAGTTCCTCATTTCCTCAAAATAACCATGCAGTGAATACCTCTCAAACAAGTGAACGGTATAATATTTCCATACCACTGCACAGGGCCCATAAAAACACAAGAGAGGGGTCTAATAGTATTATCATACAATACGGAGATGTGCTTTGTTTTTTTGGACTAGTGTCACCATAAGATGCATTATTGGATGTGATTTCTGCTGTGTGACCTGAATATACTGTCCCAACTGGTATTAAGCACCCAGGGGACAGTCTTTTGTTTAATAAAGAACATTTAGTGCTCTATTTACATTAGGACTTTGGTGCCAGATACCCTCAAGCTCTTGATATGTATTTTAATCTGATTGACTTTACAGCGCCTGTAAAGTTTGAATTCTCAACCCAGCCGTAAAAAAGTAATTTGAAGCAGAAAGTTCACCCACTTCTTCCGTTGTTTTTCCAAAGCATCTCTCTCCTCATCTGTGGTGTAGCCCTCTGCCCAGACAGGGCTATATTCAGTCTCAACAATTATGTAAATGTAATGTTTGTATTTATAGGTCTAGCCGCAGCTCTCTGGCATGGCGAAGTTGCAGCTGGGAAAGATTGCAATCTCCCTCAAGGCTTTTAACATCTACCCTTGGGCGATACCACCGAGATCTTGTCTGAAGGATTCGAAAAGATTGACCGATGTGCTAACATATTGGACATATCGACAGACACACACGTTTATATCTCAATTAAGTTTAATATGTACATTAAGTACAATATTTACAGTGTATAAATTATGTACATAAAATGTTTGGTCCAGAACAACTCACATAGCCCTTATCATGTCATCCGAACATGGGACAGTCTGCAATTCACGTTAACAACATACAAATTTGAAAGAATACGTTAGAAAAAAAAGAAAAGAAAAAACCATAAGACCCTGATTTTTAAATGTTTATGTCGATAAATGCACAAATTACTTCAAACATTCAGTTAACGCCCTTTTGTTAACTTTTAAGGCAGTTTTGAAAGAAGAAAACATTGTCTTACAAAGCTTATTTAGTTTCTTGAAACAATAGCATACAATTTTTTTTAAATGCCAAGAGTATTTATGGCACTCGTGAGATGTATACATGAATTAAAAGGCACTGTTGTCATGACCATAGTACATCATGTTAACTTAAACACATTTAACTGTCTGATTCCAGTTCCGTCTTGAGGTTTAGGTCCAGCCTAACATGAGTTGAACTTGTTTGGCATTTGACAAGCTCTTTGGAAAAGTAAAATATATTTTGTTTCTTTAAAAAAAATCTGTAAAGAAATGAAGTGTAGAACCAGCTACAATGCAAAAGACTGTGTAGGATTCAGCAATAGGTCAAGTCAGTTCATGTTTCCTCTTTTGTCATACTTTAAATAAAGAGTACAGACAAAATGCTTGCTTTGAACATCCACGATGTTCACTGTTCAGTGCGTTTAGTCCAAATATTCAGAGTCAGTTCCTACATATGGCGTTTCATATGGAGGGCGAGATGGTCGGACCGGGAGAAGGCGCGCTCGCACAGATGGCACTGGAAGGGTCGGTGTCCGGTGTGCTTGCGGAAGTGACGGGTCAGTTCATCAGAACGGGCAAACTTCCAGCCACAACCTTCCCAGCTGCAGTGGTAGGGCTTCTCACCTAGCGAAAGAGAAGAAAAAACAAGGCACGTTAATATTTATATATTTTCAGCAATAGATTATTGTCATCACATTTCAATTTCAAAAAGAGCAGTCAAGTGTGATGTTTATTTACCTGTATGTGTTCTGTGATGCGCCTTTAAGTGGGAACTTTTTGTGTAGGTTTTGCCACATCCAGAAAAAGTGCAAGTGTGAGACGCTGTCCGTTTCCTCGGCCAGGTGCGACGTCCCCTTTTTGGTTTGGCGTCCATCTCCAGAGGAGATGAGGGTGGTGTCAGAAGTACTCTTTGGTTGGCGTTGGGCATTCCAAGCCCGTCGTCGCACATGCTGAAGTGATGCGCATTTGAGTAAGACAGGTGCATCTGTGGAGGTGCGGCATGGGGAAACCCCGTGTTGCCTTGGTAAGCCTGCTTGAATGTCATCGCGTGGCACATCTGTGACTGACAGTCTGTGTTGATGAGCTCCGCGGGGCTCTGCGGTGGAGTCATGCTGCCTGCCCCCTGGGGCGAGTTGGCCAGTCTTGGCTGCTCATATGACCTCATGCATGCACCGTTGCCCTCCTGTTTGACTTTAGGAACCATTCCTCTCGCAGGTCCATAACTGTCCATGCAGGGCTCCACTTTGATACACTCCGAAATGTCCTGATTGGGGAAGATAGACCTGACCAGGAATCTTCCCTGGGTGTTGTTGGGCAGAGATGGCTGGCAGTAGGTGTCTACATCGGACTGCAGAAGCTCTGCCATGAGGCTGGTAGTATACGGCGGAGGTGACGGGTTGATCTCGGGCACCGAGTATGCGGTGGGGTTGTACATGTTTCTGGATTCTTGCATTCTGTAATCGCTTCCCATACCGAGTCCGAGATTATCAGAACCCGCAGTGTTGGCCAGAATAAACTCCAGATCCAGATATTTATCAAGATCTTCGTCGTCTATTGTTCTGCTGAGGTTGTCCATGTTTGTTATGTCAGCTATGCAGCTGAGATGCATGGACCTGTCCAGTTCATCCTTCCACCTCTGCAATGGAACAGATAGATTAAACTTACTTTGAGATTTTAAAAGCAAGAATGCACAAACATTTATAGTATTTAAGTCAAGAATATAGTAAGGGGTCAAGAATTTCTGTCAATAATTTTCAATGCGTTTGAAGTTCATCTCGCAATGACAAAAATAAATAAATATATATAATAAAATATATAGTCGATGTAAAATCGAGCAGTGGTTGCTATGGTTACGTCCTCAGGCTTACGCGATTTATTTTCGCGATGATACTGTATGTTTAGCGCACTGACTAACTTGCAATATAACTTTTGTAGTTCGTGAAATTGTTTGAAAACGCTTTTAAAATGTGTGTATATATATATGTGTATGTAAAAATAACTACATATACGAAAAAAGAACTACATAATCATAATAATGATGAAATAAAAAGAAATAGGCTACTCACGTTTTCCCAGCATTTTTCCTTCTGTGCTGAAAATGTGGAAATAGACGGTAAAATTGTTCCAGTCAAAGCCATTTCCAGTCGTCCCAGTAAAATTAAAAAAAATTAAAAAGTGATCGAGGACCAGTTGCAATCCCTCAAAGAAACTTTGGTTGTAGTGCACTACAACTCGGTTTCTGCTCTTACACTCTCTGTTTCACACTCATGCAGCAAGTATGAGTGGTGGAAGACCTTATCTTATAAATATCACAGCAGTAGAAGCTGGACCAATTGTACGAAGCGGAGGAAATACGCACTATCCGTCCCTAATTTTAGCCGCGCTATATAGCTGCTGCTCTCCGGCTCGTGCGCCTTTCGTCTTGGATGGTGAGAGTGCACGGGCTCCTTCTTTAAATCACCGGAGTCACTCCACGCCCCCTCGGTAAAACGAGTTAAACGAGTACAACATGATGCGAGAGATCCCTCCTCTTCTCTCCCTCTCCTGCCTTTGGGGAGAAATCAGAATGGGAGAAAAATACACATAATTAACACGTTGTTTAAAGACGAAAAGTGTCGATACCAATTGCGCGCGCCACTGTGAGCCCTCGAGACACGTAGAGCTATTACAAAGGGGATTATGACCTCGGGCATTATTGCATTTTAATAATGTAAAAATTCGCTGGCTCAAGAGCTAATAAAATGAATCCATTTAATCCTATTGTTTTTCTTCTTCAGATAAGTGAACACACATGTATTTTAATCCATGCATTTCCTAAATAAAACAATCAAAGTTTTAAAGAAGTTAGTAAAAGTATGTGTTTTACGTTAGACTTTGCTCAGTTTTGCGAAATAACATTACCATTTTTAACAAGCAATTGTTGGGTTAATTTTGTATGTTTTATGACATCATAAATAATAAAGGCATTTATATTTTACTTTAACTATGAAATCTGCAGTTTGATGATGTAAACCAATCAGTTACTTATTCAAAATGGGGCTTTTTATTTTCCTACTGCAAACAAATATAACCACTGACATATTTACAACAAGTATTGTGATAATGATTTACCTGTGAGTATATACATATGCTATATAAAAAGAAGCATTATTAAAAGAAACAACAAAACAGTAGTGGCTTTATGGAGATTTGACTCAAACATCTTTCAGACGGGCAAACTAGAATTAAACCTCTTGACTATTTTAACATTAGCCATGTAAAAATGCTCACATGAAGTCAACATGTCTGCC
Source organism: Rutilus rutilus (assembly GCF_951802725.1). NCBI lineage: Eukaryota > Metazoa > Chordata > Actinopteri > Cypriniformes > Leuciscidae > Rutilus > Rutilus rutilus. The sequence goes on along the minus strand of NC_140222.1, from coordinate 25,461,759 downwards.
CTTTCATTTATAGTTCATGGCTTTGCAATACATCAACTGTTTTTAGACACTTAAACCCCATCTTATTCACAAATTAGTTGAATGTTAAATGTTAAAGTGAGACTGCGCATGCACTGTATATCATGCTGTATTATGATGTAAGCGTGTGTGATGTTACTCCTTGCACCTGCAGCCGCAGCCACAACTTTATCGGATTTGCATATCATTGGACCGAAATATTAACAACAACACGACTCTCTGTGCTTTTTAAAAACCCTTTCAGGCTCCAAATGTATCTGTAGTATCAAGCTCTAAACAAAACACTTGCCATTAAGCTCTTAAAACCCCTTTCATTTGCAAATAGAGCTGAGGAGGCTGGGAATCCCCCCCCCCCCCCCCCCCCCCCAAATAGCAGGTATCGGACAAATTACTTGTGCTAGTCTACGAATAGATATTTTTAGCTTCCAGCAAATTGCAAGGTACAGTCACCCACAATCCAGTGCAAAAGAAAACATTAAATGGTGGTTTGTGTGAAATTACATCACTTCTCTATTTTTGTACGTCAAAAATAACACGCAAATGGTGAGAACGTTCTGCATGAGAGTCCAAATGAGGTGCAAGCCGGGTGCGACGTGAAGCATTCAAAGTAGAAACGAATGCCATTCCCTTTAACATACCATTACCAACACGTGTTTTGACTGCATCAACTGATATGATTCAATACCCAATTTAGGAGAACAGTATGTTATTTGGGCACGGAGATTTTTATTATACAGTACAGCTAGTTCTCCCCTCAGGGTAGCATGGGTCACACATTAATATGTTGGTTTCTGTTCTCTGATCGTGCATGTTGGAAGTTTCCGACACACCCTCACACACTCCACCTGTACAGGTAGACTTAGTAAAGCTTTTTTATTGGCATCTATGGTTCAATGAAGAACCTTTTACAAAATGGTTCTTTGATGGTTCCATGCAGAACCTTTAACATCCATACACAAATGTTCCAAAAGTGGGGTTTAAGGGTAAAGAACCATTTTTGGTTCCCCAAAGTACTTTTCAGTCAACAGTTCTTAAAAGAAGTGTGAACAGAAAATGTTAATCCGAAGAACCTTTTTCCACTATAAAGAACCTTTTGCGCAATGGAAAGGTTCTTTGCATGTTAAAAGTTCTTCATGGAAACATTGATGCCAATAAAAAGAGTGTGGAACCTTTACATTGCACAAAAGGGACTGGAAAAAGGGTTCTTTTAACAACTGTTCACTGAAGGGTTCTTTGGGGAACCAAAAATGATTCTTCTCTATGGCATTGTTGCGAAAACCCCCTTTCTGAACCTTTACTTTATGTATACAGGCCTATATGCTGTCTTGTTGCTTGGCATGCTGAACTATGCTTATTAAAGTTCTGTTCTGGCAAAGAGATATAGAGAAATTCCTCTTGATTTTGATCTGTTTATGTGTTGTATCCCACATATCTGTGTTGGTATCTTTGATTCTTATCAGTTTATCAACTTGTGATGCGACTGCCAATAGATAACCATTCACTTTTCCTTTTAAACGATCTGTAGTTTTGGAAAAGATATTATGCTTTGCGTGTGAACTGAGCTCAAGTAACCCGCTCGGCATCAAGCATTTATTTGGAAAAAGTTTTTTTTCTTTCTTTTTCTTGCTTTGGTTATCCAGTGTAATGCATAGTTTGCTGCTTGAGTCAAACCCTGGGAAACACCTGCTCTTTCTTCACAGCGGGACGGCGTTGTGGCTGCCCTAGGCCCTGCTTTCGAGAGAGAAGGAAACCGAGAGTCCTGCCAGAAAGTGCGCGAGTGAGAGTTTGAGACGGAATGGGATTCTGTGCAGGCCTTTATATACGCAACTATTTTTAACCCCACTCCCTCTCGCCTATCACAGGGCTTCCTCTCTCGGACGCTCAGGAAGCAAGCCTGGCTCGGCTTCCTGCCTTCATGCCGGGCTCTTCAGAGCCAATCAGGGAAGGATAGCGTTGTGATGACCAGGCACTGACTCAAAAGGAAAAAGAGTCAAAATCATGCCACATATTTGTGTGATTAGATTTCAGTGGAGCAAGTGGTCGTCTGAGAGGGAGTTTGACATGTAGCTCATGTTTTTTTTTTTGAGCCTTCTAGATTAATGATGAACTCAAACTGAAACCATTTGTGTGTCATGCTGCCACTAACAGTATTTATTTCTCCTTAATCAGTGTTTCCCATTTCTCATTTTTGTCTAATGTACCTCCACAACCCCATAAGTAAGTCCTCCTAAGAGCCTATGCATATACAGTATGTGTACAGTATGTATATATATATATATAGGCCTGCTATGTTGCAGCATATATCCAAATGTACAATAACGGTTATGTACCAATACTTAAGAACACTAATGAGTAAAAGTTTACAAATAACAAAATGGCTATTAGCATTCAATCTGACTTCCTCTTATTGCTCACATTTCTCCATCCAATTTCACCATCCTATCACTTTCAAGTCCTGCCATACATTCTTTTTTTCATTTGGAAACACTCCACATTATGAGTTTGCAAACAAATTCACGTTGATTTTAAGTACCACCCTGGTGTAGACTGCAGCTAAAACACTTTCAAAACCAATTTGTTTACCGACGACACTCAGAAATGCATGTCTGTATATTCTCAGGTCAACATCAACAAGGAGTTTCATAAACATCTCGTCGTAGCATTCATCTCCTCTAGGATGGAGGAGGAGTTGACAGCGCAAGATAGATCGTATTCCGTGGGGGGAGTTTTTCCAATTCTGTTTTTTTTCTTCTTTTTTTTCGGTCGGTTCATGTGGATTTAATTGGTTTGGTAATTCTCCTGAGAGGCGGCCAATTTATAGCCTGTTAACACTTGACATCATGCAGGTCGTGCGTTATGAGAGCAATTTGCGAAGTTGGCTGTGAAATATGTTTGCAGTGAAGATGTTTACAGCAATTAATCAAGAAACTTTTTTCCCCCTCTCTTATAATGTCCAGACGACCTCCTAAGTGGTCCATTTTGGCTGTGAAAATGTAACGACAAACCTATCAGTGGCTTCTGGATAGCATGTTCCTAATTTTTGTTATTTTACGGCCTCAAAATGTTTCCAGGGTTTGATATGGTGTTGATTCTGTGGCCCTTGGAGAAAACGGACTACGTCCAATCTCATACTTTAGACCGGTCACAGCTGTAGCTTGACCAAAACATAAATTGAAGTCATGTGCGATTTCAATTAATCTCCAAGCAACTTTTCCTTTACTCCTCGTCAAAGTGATACCATGAGAACATTACAGAATTGTGTTGTGAGTGATGAATCCAGAGACGGCGGATTGGGAAATTATAAGCTTGGGTTGAAATGTTTTGCAGTCGAACCTGGCAGCGTTCGTGTAATTTCAACATCTCCCTGTTTCACTGTTATAAGTCTTAAAGCCACAGGAATTGCCATGGTGGGCTGCCAAAATCCAGTTCCTTTTTATGCAGAAGTAGGAATTATGGACAAAGAAAGCGAGGGAGTTACAATAGAGAGTTGAGTCTCTAAAACCAGGCGAGTTTTTATACGCCAGCCTGACCACAAACGTGTCCGCGTTTCCTTAAATCTTGCCAGCTGCGTAAATACACCAGCCTGCAGTTACACACAGGTCCCTTTCTATTCCGGCTTTGAACTCCGTTCGTCTATGTTGTGACTGTAATGTCATGTATACACCTAAAATGGAAGGCCCAAACCACAAATTCACCAGACATTCCTGAGTCACATGACCCTCAGGGGTTACTAGTACTGGAGAAGGTACTAAGGTACAGAAATATCAACAATGTTTTCGTGATAAAGGTACGTGTTACGAATTAAATGTGTGCACGTTATGTGCCCAAACACCAGGCTATTTTTCCGTTGGCGCCTTGCGAACCGTTTATTAAGTTCAATTAAAGTACATTGTGTGCCACCATTCATGTTTACTGTCTTGCCTAGTTTCTATGTCCTATGTAGGAATGCAGTGTGGTATGTCTTTCCCTCCCATCAGAACGTAGTGACACACATTCGCCTCACATGAATAATAGCTCTCAGGCAACATAAACTCTTCGTGCACGATCGTGCGCTGGGGAACAGCAAGTTCTGCGGTTTTTCTCCCAGGCCATTCCTGATGATTTTCCAGGATTGTTGTTGAGGCATGCTCTGTTTGAAAGACGACATGCCAAGGCGTGTGTTTTTAAATATTCTCTTCATTGACTGACTTTTTTTGGACTGATTCAATATCTAATGGGCATGTACCAATGTGCATCCCTTATCGACCATTTTCAACAGTGTAAACAAAAATATGGTTTAAACTTAAAAGTTCCAGCTCTTACTGAGCAGTGCATTTTTTGGATATCTCTGCTCTACTAAAGAGCTGATGATATAAATCAGGCCTTGTGGTTCACCACGACCAGGATTGAAAACCACTGCAGAAGACCATCGATGCACTTGATGCTCTGTTATCAAACGATACATACAACCATCTGAAGAACCTATAGACCTTATGTAGCCCCGCCCCTTTTCAGCGCCGCGCTCGTTGTCTTTTGACTTCCGGTCTGTATTTTCACAGCGCTTTGCGTGTTTGTTAATGAACGGCTCGTTTTAAAATCTTCCCGGTCGACTTGCATTTGTTAAGTCACCTGCACCTCATGATAACTTTCGTTAACTTTACATTAAGTAAATCCTCTTCAAAAGCTAATTACTCCTGTCCTGGACAGAAATGCCATAGAAATATACAGAGCGACCGCAAAAACGGAAGTTAAAAGACAATATTCTAAAGATGGCGGCGCCATTGTTTCTCTGGCGCATAAGGTCTATAATGAAACAAAGAAGGTTTTTGGTCTGCAAAAAGGCAACTTGAGATTATTTACGGAAGGTGCTGCAAGGTAGTGTTAATTTCGTCAGCCATTTTGTTCTTAGTCTTGTTTTAATCATATTTTGGCAACCTTGTGTTTTTGTCAAGTTTTAGTTGACTAAACATCTGGGCCTTTTAGTCAAGGAAATATTTTCACATTTCCAGCATTCTGCGTAATGTTTAAATTAATAATCTTGATTATTTTATTTGTCTGTGTTTTCGGATCATTGGTGGCATTTCTGCAGTCCAGAGAGTTGCCAGATTGCAAGGAATAAGTAAAGTTCTTATGGCAGATGCATCTTTTTTAACAGAAAAGCTCTGGTGGATTTTAACTCTTGACATTTGAAGAGGCTGTAATATTTTGTCTTCTCTTTTTAGTTTTTTTTGGTAAAGTTTTTATTTTACACCTACATTTTAGTCTAGTCTTTTTTCCTCAACAATATTGCATGTTGTCATAGTCACAGTTATCGTTGATCTTATGACCTTGGTGTCATCTCGTCATCGTCTCGAGTTTTTTTAAAACTTGTTTTCCAGTAAAAAAAAAAAAAAAATTCGTTCTATCTTACACGGCGTTGCATTTAAAGTAAATTCGTCCTTTTTATATATATATACTTTTATTGGAATGTAAAACTGGAAACATTTTTTTTGCAAACAAAAGTTCACAGAACATTTTTCAGTAGGTGAAATCAGGTTCTCCAAACGTGGGTCAAATTGTGCTTTCGGAATTCCAAATTGGTGTTCCCCACTTCAAACATACGGTGCTTTTCCACACCCTCTAAACTGTTTGTATGTATTTTTTTAACACCCAGTGCTCTGTTCTTTACTGCATAAACACCCTTAAGGGGCCGTTCACACCGAACGTGTTTTTGCATTCCACTGTTCTGCTTTTCTGCATTTTAAGGATTTTTGTGCTATATTTATATGCATTGTGGGTATGGTGCGTTTCAAAGATGTAGAGCAGGGGTGTCCAAACTCAGTCCTGGAGGGCCACTGTCCTGCAGAGTTTAGCTCCAACCCCAATTAAACACACCTGAACCAGATAATCAAGGTCTGATTATCTGGTTCAGGTGTGTTTAATTGGGGTTGGAGCTAAACTCTGCAGGACAGTGGCCCTCCAGGACTGAGTTTGGACACCCCTGATGTAGAGGATTGACGCGGTGCTTTGCAAAATCATCAAAACTAATTAAAGCATGCAACAAGTCTTAATATATTATGCAATGTTGCTTTGCAAATAAATGTATCTTGTTTTAAGGATTTTTAGATTCTTTTACTGGAAAATACTGGAAAAAAACTTTGTTTGCAATGTGGGAATGGTGCATTTCAAGGATGTAGAGGAACGATGTGATGCTTTGCGAAAGTGACGCCCTCAATTCGACTACCAAAAGTTGTTTGAACGCACTCTAAAATCCATCGAGGTGGGTCCATTTGTGTTCCCGCTTGATTTCAAACATACAGGGCATTTGCAGGCTCTAAATGCGGTTCTTACGCATTGTTATCCATCTTTGAGATTTCTCTATCACATGAATAAAGCCAAATCTCTGTCTTCACATGCACGAGCATTAAAAGAAAACCAAATCATGCCAATAGAAGAAAAAAGGGTGCATCATGCTTCGTCACATCAGATAGTGGTTAACAGTTATCACCTTTTCATATATTTTGACTCATGTTTTTTGGAATCAGTTGGATAAAGCCTCTCAGTGAAGCACATGTGTGACAGTTTGATTCTCAAGACAAGCTGACGGGGTGTAGTAAACAGATCGAGCTCTTGTAAAGCTGTGTTTTTCATTTTTAGTGTGAGCCAGGTATGCCATTTGTGGTTTTGCACAATGCTTGATCAGATAGACTAGGCCTCCCTGTACCATTGGTTCACACTTCAGCCTGGTGCACTCGCTGCGTACTGTGTGTGTGTGTTTGAGCGAGGGTTTTCAGCTTGTGCATCTACAGGATGTGTGGTCTGTTAAACCGCACCTCAGTTTCAGTGCAGACCAGCTCTCGTAGCAACCATGTGCCCCACACCCAAAGCTGCACACTCTCAGCGAGATGCTAATGTCAATTGTTGTCACCTTTGTAAGACAATGGAAACATGATCATGCTTTTTGTCGTCTTGTTGTGTCAGAGAACTCATCTGGTTTGGGTTTCTGTGAGGGATTTGCTGTAAAACACTTCCATTCTCCAAGCTTATACTTTGAATGTGAAGGAAATAAAAGTATGATAAATAACAAGGAGGAGTAAAATGATAAACACTTCCTCTGTGGTTTGCATAAAGGCCTGATGTGCTTTTGTATTCTTTGAATTCACTTCTATCTCACTTCATCTGAGGAGCAATGTTTGCATAATGTATAATGGTGTTGCGTGTAATATTTAAAATAATGAACCTTCAATAGATCAACCGTGATACCAGGCGTGCTGCGTAAAAGCGCAAACAACACGAGGAATTAGCTCGGAGGCTAACAGCAAAGTGCTGCAGTAGAAAATCACACCAGACAGCAGGTGAGTTGGATTAATGCTTTTTAGCATTGAAAAAAAGGGTTGTGGTTCAGTCCCCTTCACTCACTTCCCATCATGCACTAGGGCGTGAATAATTAATATGGCCCCATTGAATGTTTGCTATTTTTATTCACACTGTTGTTGAGTTTGTTGTCATGTTAAGGAACATATTGTCTTCTGATGTCAGGATGATCTTGTTTCTCTACTTAAAAAGAACATATGAGTTGGTTGTTGCCAATCGTGTGTTTAGTGTTGATGGTTGAGTGTCGCATTTTAAGGTATTTTGTGTTTTTATATCTGCTCAAGATGTTTATCCTCAGAACTTTTTTTTTTATTACTTTATTGTATTTAAAATTTGTATCTTTGTTTTATTTAATCTTATTGTATCGTTTTATTATCTTGTTTATATATACAGTGGGTACGGAAAGTATTCAGACCCCCTTACATTTTTCACTCTGTTATATTGCAGCCATTTGCTAAAATCATTTAAGTTCATTTTCTTTCCTCATTATTGTACACACAGCACCCCACATTGACAGAAAAACACAGAATTGTTGATATTTTTGCACATTTATTAAAAAAGAAAAACTGAAATATCACATGGTCCTAAGTATTCAGACTCTTTGCTCAGTATTTAGTAGAAGCACCCTTTTGATCTAATACAGCCATGAGTCTTTTTAGGAAAGATGCAACAAGTTTTTCACTCCTGGATTTGGGTATCCTCTGCCATTCCTCCTTGCAGATCCTCTCCAGTTCTGTTAGGTTGGATGGTAAACGTTGGTGGACAGCCATTTTCAGGTCTCTCCAGAGATGCTCAATTGGGTTTAAGTCAGGGCTCTGGCTGGGCCATTCAAGAACAGTCACAGAGTTGTTGTGAAGCCACTCCTTCGTTATTTTAGCTGTGTGCTTAGGGTCATTGTCTTGTTGGAAGGTGAACCTTCGGCCCACTCTGAGGTCCAGAGCACTCTGGAGAAGGTTTTCGTCCAGGATATCCCTGTACTTGGCCGCATTCATCTTTCCCTCGATTGCAACCAGTCGTCCTGTCCCTGCAGCTGAAAAACACCCCCACAGCATGATGCTGCCACCACCATGCTTCACTGTTGAGACTGTATTGGACAGGTGATGAGCAGTGCCTGGTTTTCTCCACACATACCGCTTAGAATTAAGGCCAAAAAGTTCTATCTTGGTCTCATCAGACCAGAGAATCTTATTTATCACCATCTTGGAGTCCTTCAGGTGTGCTTTCATGTGTCTTGCACTGAGGAGAGGCTTCCGTCGGGCCACTCTGCCATAAAGCCCCGACTGGTGGATGGCTGCAGTGATGGTTGACTTACTACAACTTTCTCCCATCTCCCGACTGCATCTCTGGAGCTCAGCCACAGTGATCTTTGGGTTCTTCTTTACCTCTCTCACCAAGGCTCTTCTCCCCCGATAGCTCAGTTTGGCCGGACGGCCAGCTCTAGGAAGGGTTCTGGTCGTCCCAAACGTCTTCCATTTAAGGATTATGGAGGCCACTGTGCTCTTAGGAACCTTAAGTGCAGCAGACATTTTTTTGTAACCTTGGCCAGATCTGTGCCTTGCCACAATTCTGTCTCTGAGCTCTTCAAGGCAGTTCCTTTGACCTCATGATTCTCATTTGCTCTGACATGCACTGTGAGCTGTAAGGTCTTATATAGACAGGTGTGTGGCTTTCCTAATCAAGTCCAATCAGTATAATCAAACACAGCTGGACTCAAATGAAGGTGAAGAACCATCTCAAGGATGATCAGAAGAAATGGACAGAATCTGAGTTAAATATATGAGTGTCACAGCAAAGGGTCTGAATACTTAGGACCATGTGATATTTCAGTTATTCTTTTTTAATAAATGTGCAAAAATGTCAACAATTCTGTGTTTTTCTGTCAATATGGGGTGCTGTGTGTACAATAATGAGGAAAAAAAATGAACTTAAATGATTTTAGCAAATGGCTGCAATATAACAAAGAGTGAAAAATGTAAGGGGGTCTGAATACTTTCGTACCCACTATATATATATATATATATATATATGTATATGTGTGTGTGTGTGTGTGTGTGTATATATATATATATATATATATATATATATATATATATATATATATATATATATATATATATATATATATATATAGTTATTTCTTATAATTTTTTTTCCGTATTTATATCTTATTTTTTCCTGTATATTTTATTTTAATTAGTCAATTTCTTTCTCATTTTTTCTCATTTTATTTTGTCCTATTTTATTTTTTATTTTATTATTATTTCTATTTATTTTTTGTATTTTTATTTAATCATCTCATCTATCTAATTTGTTTTATCCTATTTTTATTTTATTTTATTGTATGGTATTTTTATTATCTAAACTCTTTTTGTGGTTAAGAAATCTTTTTAGAATTAATCTAAATATTTCATTTTTGCAATGTTGTCCAGTTTTAACTCATTGCAGCTTGACCTTATGTTCAGTCACGACATTTAAAAAAACAACAACTACAAAAGCTATATGCAAACGGTTTACCTTCATTTTTTGAACATCTACAAACTCAATTTTTACAGTGTCGATGTGTCACAACTGTATGCAGCCATTTGTTCAGCAATACCACTAATGGCCTACAAGTTACAGGGGTTGATGTGAAGGCTAAAGCGGCGGAGGGTCTAGCTGGGTGTTCCACGTGCAAGCACCAGGCGGCCATGTGTCTTTAAACCCAATAGCTGTTTTATTAGAGCAGTAATTACACGTCAGCTAGATGGGGGGTCGGTCGGGACCTCAAGGCACTTGCAGCCACTTATTACAGCTCAGATCAACGTCTCGATATAATGGCCTCAAACCGCTAGCGTGGCCTCTCTCGGGGGGTTTGGGCTTTGAATACGCAGGTCCCACTTATCTGGGGTTTGACAGTGCCTTCCTGCCCCGAGCCGACTGTCCCCTGATCTGTGATTACACCGTAATTAAGCGTCTGCGTGATGGGACATCAAACAGAACACGAAGTGTATTTTTTGGTATTCTCTTCAGAAGATCAGAAGATGAAGATGTTTCTGCAATGAAAATCGGTGAAAAGTCACCAAGGCATTCAAGTAACTGAAGCTGTGACTAAATGACTCACAATATCACACAATAAGATGATTCGGCAACAGAAAGTGCCTGAAATTGCTCATTGCACTAATGAAACGTGCACAGATGTGGCCTTTTTTACTCCCTCGGAAACGTGGTGACTTTCAGAAGCGGTAATTGCTTCCGTTTAACTGTTAGAAGAAGGAAGGTAGAAAAAGCAAACTTGATATTATTCATATCACTTAAAAATAAAGGTTTATGGTTCCATGAAGAACATTTAACATCCTATTATGCAAAAGGTTATTTATTGTGGATGACGGTTCTTTAGATTTATGTTTCTTTTAAGAATTGAAAGGTTCTTTGGGGTGGAAACCCCCTTAGTGTTTTTAAACCTTGTGCTTATAATCTGCACTTTTAGCTCCCAGCAGGCGGTTCTGCTTATGCTAACGTTGATGTAACGCTTTCAAAATGTTTGGCTCGGACTGTTTATGTGGGATCATATGCTTTTCTCTTACATCAGGGCCAGAGCTTATGTCTTTCATTCGCTTGGTAATTATGTCAGCATCCAAGTGCCTGCACAACATAGTAATAAGTTGCCCATGTGAGCATGGAATGTTTTTAGATTCACAGTGTAGTTTCTTAGCAACACCAGATGTTTATAGGCTGATGTTGGTTTTGTTGCGTCAAGAAAATGCATGTTTTTAGCCTTGTGTAAGTGCAGTGAGATTACAGTGGAGCATGTTCCTGCTGAACTAACTTATGCACAAGTTGAACTTAAGCCGAGATGAATTCCTCCATGGTCACTGTGGTCACCTTATCTCAGAGAAAACATCTGGCAGAAACTCAAAGCTCGTAAAACTGGATCATCGTGATGAGGACCAGTGAAGTGGACAATACTTCATTTTCCAAATGTTAATTATCTGATCCATCAACTTTGTTAATTTGATATATCTGCCTTTAATGTGAAGATATTAACCTTTAAGAGTTTTAAAATACAAACATATTCATCTTCAAGAAAAGTGCTCTTTGTATTTTTGTCTTTATTAAATAGTGAATTTAATTGTCCTATATAACCATTACAATCTTGGCAAGTTTTTCAATTAATACTAGACGTTGAGTGCTTCCTGTTTTTACTCAGCCTTTTTTGTTTATATTTGCTCTGGCTCGAGATTTAGTGAAATCTTACGACTCTGCTGTCGAGCTTCAGATTTCAACCAATGATAAGGCTTTGTTTTCCTTCAAAATGTAAGTGAAAGCAGGTGTGTATGTGTGTTTTCCTTTTGAATTGTAACCACTTCCCTTTCACTTTGCAGATATCTGAAGTCCGTTCTTCTTCTGAACGTCTCTTACACCCATTTTAACCAAACAGATTGTAACCAACAGCGGTGTTAACGTATGTACGGAAACACCCATTCCTGTCAATAGGGCCTCTAACAGAGCTGGTACACATATGTAAAATAACACTCATTCCCATGTACTGAATTTGTTACTTTTAAATAGGGCTGCACAATTAATCTAAATTAAATCTGAAATGTTTCGTTGGGTCTCAGAGTAGTTCATACTATATAACTGTCCTACATGCTTAAAGTTATTGTGGTTTGCTTCAATTGCATCTGCTTTATTTAACTTATTAGTTTCTTCCTGCTGCCAAACACCTATTCAAATCTACTGACAGCATTTCACCAGATTAATATATTGAAAATGCTTGTCAATTGCAAACACATTCCTTAAAGCTCTTCTGTTTTCTTATAAAAATAAAGGCCAGGTGGTTTAATTTGGACCACTTCAGCCTGAAGGAGCAAGGAGAAAGGGAAAATATTGAGACGGAAATGTATTACTAGGTTCCAAAAAGGGTCGAGGTACAGTGTGAATGCACAGGAAAGTGGGTTCACTTGGTTCACTATTGGGATCACAAGTGGACGATGCTACAGGTGTAAACGGGGTCTTAAACCTTTTGATCTTGTCCACTTTCTGCCACTTCCAGAGGTAGACGAAAACGCATTTAACCGGATTGCTTTTGTAGCGTAGACACTTGTGGTCGAACCATAGACTGTAAAAAAATATGGACGTAGTCGTCCGTGACGTCACCCGTAGGTTTCTGAAGAGCATTTTTGAAGCCTAAAGTAGGCGGAGCCGGCCTTGCGTCACTCCTGGATAACAGAAAATAGGCAAACAGGCCAGGCGGGCGTGAGTGGAGCTGAGGAGCCTGGCCATGCCGCCATAGATATGAGCCTGGCTATCTGAAATCACCTAGCTCGACGTGATCGAGTTAGCTGATGATTGAAAGCCAATTAAAAGTTCCTATTTTTGCCCTTTGAAATATTACAATAGTTAAAAGACATGGCTACAAGTGAGACTGTGTATTGTGATTCTGTACTATTCTGCTAGTTGAAAATTTATTATGCAGTAACTTAATATTACTTAGAGAGTGTGTGTGTGACAGTGATTTATGTGCATAGCAGCTAACGTTACATGTCAGTCACTCTTTCTTATGGTCCGTCAGCGCGGCATCGCTCAAGTTCGTAGAGAGCTTATTCAGTCCATTTTAAATTCTGATTTTGGCTGCCTCTCAAATGGGTTAAACCATACCCCGTTAGATATATTGCCTATGAAGTTCAAGTAAATGCGCTAGAAAATCCGCGCTCATTCATGTGCATTTATAGCACGGACGGAGAAAGCGCCGACGCCTGCATGATTTCATCTGACGGTAACGTTACATAAGCATATTATAATCTATATCTGTTCCGTGAGAGCAGAACGAACTAGCCTTTATTGACGGTTTTAAATTTGAAAACTCCAAAAAGCAACGAAGTTGTCAGACATCTATTAGTGCATGTTCACAGAGGAAACCAACTGAAATACAGCGCTGGTTGTTCTCTCGAACGATACTCGACGACAACGACGGAATCCAAAGCCGTGGGCTTTGTACCTAAGTAATGGGTGTATTAAATTGTATGAAATAATCCCGAAAAAAAACACAAACACTGCAGAGATGGCAAGTTCAGCAGCTAACATTTGCTGAGGTGAAGTGACGGCTAGTAACAGCAGACAAACGGCTAGCATTGACAGCGGCAATCCATCTGTCACTCAAGTGGCCACACCCTTCAATTTAAATATTAATCAACTAAACGGATGAGTTATAAAAAAATTCACCCCCCTCACAGTTGTTATGAAGGGAAAAATGAGCTGTTTAGACCAAAGCCACATAGAGATCCAGGCTGTAAACGTTTTTTTTCTGCTGTAAAGTTGGTAATTTTAACATGGGGGAGATACAGATTTGACTCACTTCTGCAGCCAGCCCAAGCGGCCAGTCAATGAATTGCAGTTTAACTCACTTCCGTGTTGGTTTCAAGAGAGAGACGGGGAGGTTGCCGCTTGGGTCGAACAGCCAAAAAAAGACTGTTCTCCACCTACTGACCTAATGTGTGTAAACATTATGAGAAGTGCTCTAGCCCGACGGGATTTAAACTTGAAAAAAACTTACCAAGTACAATGTTCTCTCAACATTCCTGATTTCTAACACGTATTCACCATGTCCGTCGTGGTCTTAAAGGTGCCATTGCATGGATTATTTTATTATTTTAGAATGTTTCCTGGGGTGCCCTTATAATGTTAGTATGTTGTTTAGATCAAAATTTGTTATAATTTAGAAATAAAAGGCATTTTTCCTAGCCTGATTTTAGCCTCTGATTTGAACGCTCTGTTTGAAGGGGCGTGTCTGTGTGAGACTTCAGTGTAAACGCCCACTGCTGTGATTGGCTGCTGTGAGACTTCAGTGTAAACGCCCACTGCTGTGATTGGCTGCTGTGAGACTTCAGTGTAAGCCTGTTGATCACGTGAATGAAGATCTTATCATTGCAACGCAGTTTCTGCACTCTCACTTATGATTTCACCAATGCAAACACGATGTACGTACAGTAAGAGCTTCCTTGTGCAGTGTAACAGCGTCATTGATTTCATAACGAGTTTTGGCAGGTGTCCAGATAAACTCGCGCTGTGTGATTGACAGCTTGGGTGACTGGAAAGGGATTGTTCTTTGATCGCTTTCTGTATATTAATCACAGTTTAAGTAAGATTATTTTCATCCTACTAAGAGAAACGACGTGAAGTTCATCGTTTAGTCACTGTCTTGATTTACTGATGCATAACCAGTATTGAATGACTTTGAGAGAAAGATTATCTGTCTGAACTTGAACAATTACACATCAGACATTCACATAACCCACTGGTTCTTCAGAGGCTCGGATGAAGGGACTAAAAAAATACCTTTGTGTTCATTTGTACATCCAAACACTGAGTAACTGCCATGCTTCGCTCGTTTGCAAGCCATGATGTCTCTTGAGGAAAAATGATTCGGACGATGATTCGGCTGCGCAGTTCCACCTGGCCTTGAACATGGGCTGGCATATGCAAATTTTTTGAGGCGTACATATTAATGATCCCGACTGTTGCGTCACAGTCGGTGTTATGTGGAGATTCGCCTATTTTTCAGGGGTGTTTTTCAAAAACGAAATTTAAATAAGAAGGAGAAAACAATGGTGTTTGAGACTCACTGTATGTCATGTCCATGTACTGAACTCTTGTTATTTAACTATGCCAAGATAAATTCAATTTCAAATTCTAGGGCACCTTTAATTGCGCGAGCTTATTTCATCCATTAGATTGAAAGATTTGAAAACCTCATACATTTACCCACTCATAAACCCTCGCCTAGACAGAATCAAGACAGAAGGTCGAAAGTTTCCCTCGTCTACTGATCAAACTAAAACGCATCTTAAAAGTGCAGTAAGCCTTTTCTGAGAAATGCTGTTGAAAGTGGATCAGACCGAGCACCAAAACACACTTGTAGCCAATCAGCAGTAAGGGCCGTATACACTCATTAGGGGGGAGGTGCCTGTGTTGCATAGCGTGGTAGTGAATTTGTGGGCGGAGCTATCAATATATTGAGTGATCCTTTTGGAAAGGGTATGTTTTGGTGATTTTCAAATATCAACAATTTTTCAGAAATGCTTACTGCATCTTTAATACCAGCTGTAAACAGGGCCTTAAAGGACAGAAGTTTCAGACTCTTTCCATTGGAAGTAGTGTGTGAGGGAATCATGATTTAGCTTGAAGACAAAGGCATGTTTTGTATAGCCTGAACATGAAAGCTGCTGTTTCATTGTGATTTTATGACTTTTGTTCTTTTAGCTTTGATATCGAAGCAGCAATATGAGATGTTAAATGTTTATCAATGTTCATCTGCTTGCACGATTGGATGAAATGAAACACAATCTCTTTTGTTTTCTTTAGAGCGTTTGTTTTGGTGGCTTGTGTCTGTGTGGATGGACATTATTTTGGAAGGAAGTGGGCCTGACAGATGTTGGTGTCTCTCTGGAAGCATGGTGACGCTGTGAATCTCCTCTGTGGTAAGATCTCAATCCACAGTCATGCAGAAAAACAAGCATTTCTCAAAGCGGTTCTGCCTAAAACCCAATTCACTAAGAGCTCAACCTCCATTTTCCCTTTTGCTTTACCACATCACGATTGATAAACATCGCAAACTGCCGTGAAGGTTTTGTACGCACTATACACACACATACAGGCCTGGTCTAAGACTTGTGTTGAGTGGTTAGACCCTTTCAATGAGTCGATGTGAGTGCTGCAGAAATGAAACAAGACTTTATTGCAAAGTGCTGATTAGTGGTTTCATTCAGTCAGCAGCACCTGCTGTTTTCTGTGATGTTCCTGTGAAGTAGAAGTTCATGCCGTTTAGACCCTCAATTATGCTGTATTCTCGGACTACAGGGAACTGAGCAGAAAAAAATGGGAATATGACAAAATGTACATTTTTGTAGGCGGTGATCTCACTCCATTTAATGCCATAGTATATATGGTAATGTATACTATAAGTAAGCCATTTGTATAGGTTCATTTCCCAGAAGACTGTAACCCCTGCTTTCAATGTTTCTCTGTTTGTTTGAGCGTCCCAACCAATGTTGTCTTAAATACCTGTAGAAAACTATTCCCATTCATCTCAATGGGAGTTGCTCTGCTATAATGGGACTTCTATAATCCAGAAGTATATGATTTGATGGCTGCTAAGCAGATGGAAAAATGCAAGTCTATTTCATTTCTATTTCAGCCCCAAAAGAAAAAATGTTGGCAGCAAAATGTTACAGTTTACGGCATCTATACCAAATGGCTCATGCTAACCACCCAGACAGTGTTTGGCAGTATGGGCTAGTTAGCTGGTATTGATCTCGGCATAGCAACAATAAGGGTGCTTTCACGCTTGGTTTGATTGCCTGATCCGAGCCCCAGTATAGCCGCTTTTCCACCGAAATTACCCAGAACAATTTGTCCCAGGAACTTTGTTTCCCCCAGACCTGTTAGCCTACTGTCTGCGTTTCCATCGCAGTCTAAAGTACCGTGAAGATTAGGCAAATTAGTCTGTTGACGTAGGACTGCGCGCAACTTTCCAGTTCCCGCTGAATTTCGTCCTCCGCATATAAGCTTAAAGGTGCCCTAGAATTTGAAATTGAATTGATCTTGGCATAGTTAAATAACAAGAGTTCAGTACATGGACATGACATACAGTGAGTCTCAAACACCATTGTTTTCTCCTTCTTATTTAAATCTCGTTTTTGAAAAACACCTCTGAAAAACAGGCGAATCTCCACATAACACCGACTGTGACGCAACAGTCGGGATCATTAATATGTACGCCTCCAAAAATTTGCATATGCCAGCCCATGTTCAATGCCAGGCGGAACTGCGCAGCCGAATCATCGTCCGAATCATTTTTCTTCGAGAGACATCATGGCTTGCAAACGAGCGAAGCATGGCAGTTGCTCAGTGTTTGGATGTACAAATAAACACAAAGGTATTTTTTTAGTTCCTTCATCCGAGCCTCTGAAGAACCAGTGGGTTATGTGAATGTCTGATGTGTAATTGTTCAAGTTCAGACAGATAATCTTTCTCTCAAAGTCATTCAATACTGGTTATGCATCAGTAAATCAAGACAGTGACTAAACGATGAACTTCACGTCGTTTCTCTTAGTAGGATGAAAATAATCTTACTTAAACTGTGATTAATATACAGAAAGCGATCAAAGAACAATCCCTTTCCATTCGCCCAAGCTGTCAATCACACAGCGCGAGTTTATCTGGACACTTGCCAAAACTCGTTATGAAATCAATGACGCTGTTACACTGCACAAGGAAGCTCTTACTGTACGCACATCGTGTTTGCATTGGTGAAATCATTAGTGAGAGTGCAGAAACTGCGTTGCAATGATAAGATCTTCATTCACGTGATCAACAGGCTTACACTGAAGTCTCACAGCAGCCAATCACAGCAGTGGGCGTTTACACTTAAGTCTCACAGCAGACACGCCCCTTAAAACAGAGTGTTCAAATCAGAGGCTAAGGCCCTGTTTACACGAGAACGCCCGCGGGTGAAAACGTAAAAATATTTTATCAGATGTGCCTTTCGTTTAGACGGCATTGGCGTTTTTGGGGCTTAAAAACGCAAAAAAGTGAAACCACCCTCCAGAGTGGAAATCTTAAAAACGCTCCACCGTCGCGTTTCCGTCTAAACGGTAAAACCGTAAAAGTCTGCTAGACAGTGAAGGCACCGATCAGTGCTTCACATTGCCACCTAGCCGCCTGGAGTGCATACTACATTGAATTTCACACACTTTTGCGTCACCATATGCACGCAGATTTCCCCCCCATAACGCTCGTCTAAACGCAGAATAAAAAGTGATCACTTTTGCGTTTTCTCTTCAGATCGTTTCCGTGTAAACGTAGCCTAAAATCAGGCTAGGAAAAATGCCTTTTATTTCTAAATTATAACAAATTTTGATCTAAAAAACATACTAACATTATAAGGGCACCCCAGGAAACATTCTAAAATAATAAAATAATCCATGCAAGGGCACCTTTAATAAAGCCAGAACCTCGTTGTCTGTACATCGTTTGTATTTTTTAAACTCCATTTTTGTTTCGAATAGCAAACAACTCTTACTGCACGCACCGCAACAGACTTTTAAAAATGGTGGTTGAAATAAAATGCTGCGTGGAGTCAACCAATCAAAATGCTGCGTGAACTCAACCAATTAGCATGTTCAGCTCCCAAGTCCCACTTCCGAAAGTTCCTGAACTTTGAAAAAGTACTACCTCACAAGCAGGGACTTTCTGAGAGGGAAATTGTTACCCGGAACTTCATTTAGACCCTGGTCCCAGCGGTCGAAATGCGGCTTTAGATTGTGTTCACATTATATTATTTGGGTTCGAAACGGAGTGAATTTGCGTCATCAAAGCAGCAGCTGTTTCCCCTGTTGGTTGGTAACAACAATGTAAAAAATGTTGCTGCAATTAATAACAACTTAAAATTTGTTGCGATAACATAAATATCCAACTAAACAAAAGTTAACTAAACTTAATATTTTAAGTCAAGCACGAACGCATACTTTAAGTTGAAACAACACATTATTTATCCTAATGTTGAATTTTAAGTTGTGATCAATAATCACAGCAATCATTATTTACAGTAAACAAAGCAGGAGAAGGCAGCAAAATGCATAGCGTTGTTCACCTCACTTTTATATTTGGGTTTTTGATTACGGCACTTGCATCCATCTGCCACGAATGTACAGCAAATTTTCTAAAGAATGTGGGAGTTTCTTCTTATTTCTTCTCTCTGCTGGCAGTGCGTCAGTTTGCCAGAAAAGGGAGTGAGAACACACAAACACACAGTTTTATCAAATCATACGTCACTTCCACAATTCCCATGAATACGCCAGACCACCCTTTTTATTGAGAATTGGGTACGGTTCGGAAAGGGTGAGAAGTTCGGAAAACAGCGTTCACATCATCCGATCAAACCAAACTCTGATGTCAATCGAACCCAGGTGTGCACCAAAAATGCAAGTGTGAAAGCACCCTAAGTAACAGAAATAGTATGATTTCAGCCGGACTAACTCTAAAAAAGCTAATTACTGCTTAATTCCAAATGAAATCGAACTTTTAAAGCACATGTAAACGAATCTACGGAAATATTACCATAGTTCACTTTGCATTTTTGTAAACCAGCAGTACACACATGCTTATTTAGCAACTATATTATTACCTTTGCACAAGTACAAGCATGGATTATTATGGGTAACAGCTGGAGGTTTTGCAATAGGAGTCTACCACTAGCTGGTACTAACTCTGACTGATTTGGCAGTCCCTGGTAGAATCGTTTGTCTTGAGACATTCCATATGCGAAGATAGCACGCTTTTCGACCTCAGCCAAACCGTGATGATAGCGATAAGTTCTGATTGGGTTGGCGCAGTGTAGAGTCGTGTGCTGTATATCTGTACCTCCATGTCACGTTTTATGAAATGTTCATGCGTTGGAACTACACGATTGATAGCAGAAGAATGCGTCCGAGCGGGAGTGTTCGCAAGCCCCTGCCAGGAGTTTGATAAAGCGGCATGTCGCGCACTGAAAGTTGAATCTTTCTTGAATGTTTTCTTATAACAGAGAGCATCACGAGTTTCCAAGAATGCTGAGAGGATCCGAACATTAGCCCGCACACAGCATTCTCCTAAGGGGAAGATGTAGAAGTGAGGGGAGGAGGGGAATTGCTCCATCCAGCGCTGTCAAAGAGCTGCCAACTCCTGTTGGCCACACATCTGCTGTGCATTAAGGCCTGGACTCTTCGGTGATGAAACCCAGCCTTGGCTCGCAGGGGGAAAGCCTGTGATTGGAGCACCGGCGCTCTGTCGACTCCGGGGCTCGGAGCCCAACTCAGTCCTACAGCTGGGTGGGTTTCCCCCTCTGTTGCCATAGTTTCCCTGCAAACACGAAAATCAGGCGCCTTGCAAAAGCATCTGGGCCCCCTCTCTTCATGCCTCAGTGTTACATCATGTGGATTCCAGCACTTTATCTTCCTCTGGTTGGTGTCCATCTCCCATTGCGTCCTCGGGCAGACTCGCTCTGTTTTGATTGTTCGGTTTCTGTTGTGCTACTATGACTAAGCGGTAACACTGTATTTTACAGTGTCCTTGTTACACGTTACATGTACTTTAACAGTAAATTATGCATTATTACATGCAACTAACCCTCCCCTAACCCTATAGTAAGTACATGTAGTTAATTACTCAGTACTTAAATGTATAATTACACCTTAACAATGACACCTTAAAATAAAGTGTAACCCTTACTAATTGGGATTTGGAAATTGCAAGGACATTTATGCTACGTCCACATTAATCAGGGTAAGTTTGAAAACATCTTTTTCGTTATGTTTTGAAACAAAACCATCATTTTCAAATATATCCAGATAGCCTTAGCATGCGTAACACTCAAAAACATCTTGATTCCTGTGGTTTGACTCGATACACAATGTGTAACAAGTGTGTGAAAGGTGCTTCTACCCCAAGCAGAAGGTTCATGCAGCTGCGCATACCACTTTGGTATCCCACACCTGCCACTGCTTACAAAGAATCAGGTCAGTGTTAGCTGCATGCACCGTTGCGGTTTTAGTAGAAGTGCTAACTCAAGTGCTAACGTTATGGCAACCCCCTTGTAAAACAAAAGAACAAGTGTGCATCTGTGCATAAATGCGGTCTGGAAGCAGCCAAACACTGGTACACTTTACCCTGCATTAGGGTGTGGAACTTAACCAGCTCAGAATCGGAGGACGAGGCTAACCTGTGTTTCGCGGACATCTAGAGTGCAACAGTTTGATAATACAACTTTTTAGATGTTGTTTTAGGATTGCTCAAGTGGGAAATATCCCTTTGTCCTTTCATTCAACTTTGATGACATACTCTTCGCATGACAAACTTCCCCTTCTAAGAAACTCTGAGGGTTCCTGCTTGATGGAAAGTTGCAGAATGTGAATATGATGCTGGTTTCAGACAGAATTTCAAGCCTTGTGCATTGACGCTGTCCAATTCTACATTCCCCCAAACCAACTACCTCAAAAACCCAGAAGGAAATAGTTTTCATTACATTCTTTACAATTAAATCAGTTACTTCATGTGACCCTGACCTTTTTACTGTGTTGCCTTGAGGTATGCCTCATTATATTTTTAGGAATGTCATTTTAGCTTATTGTTATTTTAGTGCATTTTTATTTTATTCACTTTTTTTTTTTTTAAATTGAGTGATTCTGAAATATCATAGCTGCACTATGTAAGAAATGCTTTTAATAAGAAATGTTGGTAACACTTTAGTTTAGGGTCCAATTCTCAGTATTAAGTAGTTGGTTATTAGCATGCATATTATGATATTGGCTGTACATCCCTTAATTCTGTACAATACCCAAACTTAACAACTACCTTACTAACTAATAATAAGCAGTAATTAGGAATTTATTGAGGCAAAAGTCATAGTTAATGGTTAGTTAATAGTGAGAATTGGACCCTAATCTAAAGTGTGACCGAAATGTTACTTTCAGAGCATTAAAGCTTGAAGTTCCACCATGTTTTTTGCTCTTCTTAAGAACGGTTGCTCATTGATGGTTGGCCACACAGTGCTTGTTATAGCATGATTTAAAGCAATGTCTGCAGTTCCGGTTTTCTAGAGAGTGAAAAAGTTAAGAATTAGGCATAGGACTTTACATGACAATAACATGTATGTAACTACAGCAATTGCATTTATCACAGCTTTGGAATATATATAATATATATATATATTCTAGTTAACTGAAGTTGAAAATGAACCAATAAATTGATGCAATGGAAAGAATGTAGTCTACGATGACTTCTGGAATATGGTGATGCAACCACAGATGAGACACCTTTAAAAAGACAGGTGTGAAATCCCTCATAAAACTTTCACACTGATCTCTTTAACCTGACCCCCCTGTAAAAGGCAACAAAACAGGTGGAACATACTTCACAGTGTTAGGCAGGTGGACAGCTATGACACAAGAGGAAAGAATTGGGCACTGGTGTAAACAGATTTTAAGAGAAGAACTGCCTCATCAGATCTCTAAACTGGTGAGCTCCCAGACCACAAACTGATCAAATCACATGAACTACTTTGATGGCAGTCCATGAACTAGTGGATCCAGATCCCATGAGTCTCTTGCCTGCATATCCCACATCAGTATTATCTTTATTTATTTTTCCAAACACCCCTTTTGATGTGTCTTTGCTATGGAAAAGCTGACACATAGCCACAATCTGAGGATTAATTCTGGATACTCTGCATGCTTCCAAAAGCCTGTCAACAATAATGTGACTGAATAAATTATTTAGTGTTAAGTAACCATTTTTACATTTTTTTTTCATCCCCAAACACTGTAAAAACATTTTAATCAACTTGGATCATTTGGGTCATTTCAACCTAAATTACATTAAACTGACTTTAAAAATCAGTTGAATCTTGTATAGCTTATAAAAAATAAGTTGACCATTACTTAACTTATTTTGATGAGTTAAAGCAATGTAAAAATATATGTTGTCATAACGTATTATTCATCTATTTTTTTTTACGGTGTAGCCCTGGCAGTGATTGAAAAGAGTTTGTGTTACTAAAAGGGATTTGAAGTATATTTGTGCTACAGATATGAATACTAACTTGAATTATGTGGCTTGATGCAGTATTAGGGTGTGCTATTCTTTAGACTTACATTCTTTGTCTGACAGATGATAAAACGTGCAGAAATCTTATAAACCTCCTTGAATGAGGGTCTGGAGCCATATCTAGAGATCCCAATGTCATGGCGATTTCAGCTGGACTCCTTTGAAGGTAAGCAAACACAAATTTTCTTTGGAAAATTTCTTTGGTTATTTGTTGTAGCAATGATTGGCGACTAGCCCACTATTATACTTTGTTTATAGCGCAGAAAGGGCACATCAAATAAACATTTAATCGTTTAGTATTTGCCCGGAAATTGAAGCACACAAAAGATCAGATCTTGATCATGTATGTTTTACTTCCATGTGTCACAAAGCTAGCCACCCTTCTCGACAGGCTAAGCTAGGTTCAGGCTTAGCCAGGCTAGTAAAAATTCCTGGGTGCAGGTGTGCAGCAATAAAGTAAAAGAGCAAAGCCTCTTTTCCACCACTGCTTTTCCACTACGGCAAACCAACCGTCACTTTCACCAGAAACCATGACTCACACAACTCTCTCAGACAACACTGTAACTTTTCAGTGTTGAGCCGCAGAAACAGGTGTCACAGTAACCGATGACAAATCCCGTATGTCATTCCTATCAGTAACCACAACACTACAACACAAATTCTGTGACTCCTCAATGTGACTAAATAATAGTTAGCTCATGGCAAGATATCCATATGTCCAGCAAACACTTGATTTGTCATTGTGAAGAAAAACATTTTCCACACAGAAAAACGGTTGCTAACACGCCTAGCGGATTTCATAGACTTCAGGGTTTATAGAGAAGCTTAAAATGTACTAAACAAATCAAATTGCTTTTTAAACTAAATTAACTTCAACTGTTGGTGTTTGCATTTAGCCTGGGTAGGAGTTGGCAAATACCGCCATGGAGCGCCAGTAGCCATGTTTTGATTACGGAAACGTTGATGGTTGTTGTTGTAGGCACGCCGTTTGCAGCAACAGGCGCCAAGTAATTGTAACGTGCATTTTCAATAAAAGCTGCTTTTGTGCTCCTGATTTCTCACAATCTATATTTGTGTTTTAAGACAACCCCGATAAGACAACCACTGGATTTCCCAGCACTGATAAAGCATTCCAGGCGTAATCGTGACTCTTAGTAGCTTGCTAATGAAGGGATTTCAAAGCTCATTGCTGGTGTTGTATTTACAATCACTCTCTTGTTGAAAAGCCTTGTGTATACACATTTCACTGTAATGCCTTGAGCTTTTTTTAAGCGCTCTTTGATTGATACCAAAAGCCTCACTCTCTACTTCCGAATGAAAACATTTGTTGTGCCATTTGATGAAAATATGTGCTAATTTGGTCAACAAAGTACACGGAAGTAGACTAATGTTATGTAGGAAATCACTGTTTGCAAAGACTATATATTTCTGATCTACTCCTAATATTAGTACCATAAAGATGCATCGTACCTAATGGCCTGGTTTCACAGACAGGGCTTAGATTAAGCCAGGATTAGGCCTTAGTTCAATTAGGACATTCAAGTAGCTTTTATAAATGTGCCTTAGAAAAAACATTACTGATGTACATCTTGAGACAAAACAATGGCACTGACATATTTTAAGATATGTCAGTGCAAGTTGCTTTCAGTTAAAACAGCTCAAACATGCATTTTAGTCTCGGACTACCTTAAGCCTTATCTGTGAAACCGGGGGTACATGTACTACTAATATGCACCTTTTAGGGGAAGATAAAGTACAATGATGCATGTGACATTATGGTCTTTATCATACAGGTTAAATTGTTTTAGACGGTACACTAGTAGTTATTCATATTTTACTTAAGAGCACAAGGAATACTTTCAAAAAGTACCGTAAAAAGTACCCTTGTGTACCTCTACCTCTAAAATGGTTCTCTATAGGGTGCATATTAGTACTTTATATGCACCATTAAGGTAATAACATGCGGTAACACTTAACGCAGATTATATTTGTTTCAATATAAACATTGTTTGACAGTTCCGAGCTGTTGATTTCATTGTCATATTTCAGTAACACTTTATTTTACTTTGCAACTACATGACAACTAACTCTCATTGGATTATTAGTAAACTGTCTGCTTAATATCTGCTTTGTGTTGGTCCTCCAACAGATATTATACTGACTATAAGTAACTTTGCAAGTACATGTCAATTTATTCTAATCCTAACCCTACTAATACTCTACTAACACTCGAGTAGGTGCAACGTTACTTAAAGTCAACAGAATGTGTTAAAGGGACCATCAAAATAAAGTGAAACCTAGGGGTAGATAAGATACAATCATGCAGTTTTGAGGGTTTTGAGGGTATTTCCTATACAAGTAAAAATGTATGGATGGTATACTAGTAGTTCTCCAGAGCCGGACAGTAACGGAGTACATTTACTTGAGTACAGTACTTAAGTACAATTTTGAGGGATTTGTACTTTACTCGAGTATCATTTTTGGGGAGTACTCATGACTTTACTCAAGTACATTTGAGAGGCAAATATTGTACTCTTTACTCCGCTACATTTCTATCCATAACCGTGAGTACCCGTTACTTCTTCTAAAACAAAAAAAAGGAAAAAAGAAAAATCTCGGAAACCCTTAAACGTGATTGGATTGTGCAGGCGCTGATTGGGACAGCCTATCAGCAATCACCTTCAGCTTTTCCGCCAAAGTCAACTCCATGGTCAGATTTAGATAAGAGACGAAACCATGGACGAAACAATGGATGAAGACACGGCAGGTCCATCCCGGGAATGTGCCAACCCGTGGCCCTACCTCGCCAGACAATTTCAATTTTCTGAACAAGTTAATGATAGTTTTCGCTTCAAGTATTTGCTGTGTTTACCAATGTAAGCACTGTGGCAGTAGTAATGCAATATTTAGAAAATGTACTCTTGTACTCTTTATACTCAAGTACTTTTAAAAACAAGTACTTCAGTACTTTTACTTAAGTAGACATCTGACTGTAGTACTTTTACTTGTACTTGAGTAAAATTTAGCAAGGGGTATCTGTACTTTTACTCAAGTAATGAAGCTGTGTACTCTGTCCACCTCTGTAGTTCTCTACATATTTTGCTTAGGAGTTTGAGAGAAGACCTGATTTAGCAAGTAAGCCATGAGCAATGAAAGGTCTTGTGCAACACTAACTTTATGACTGATCTTTCATATGTAAGCCTTTGCAAACTCCCTTCGCATTACTCAGTTCCCAGTTTACCAGGAAACTTCTACTACCAACTACCTCATCCAAACTCTGCCGCATTGACTCTAAGCAAGTCTGCTTATATAGCCTCTCCCAAAATAGCTGCGCCCTCATTGGTGGAACAAAGGTTCTCACTGAATCACTTTGGACCAATTAGAGAGTAGCACTTCCTGTTCTGCGAAAGATGTTTCCTGTTGATAGCCAGGCGCCGAGGGACAAGACATTGCAAAGCTGGCCGTGTTTTGCTGACCTCTGTGAGGTCTGTAGAAACACAGTTGGTGATAGCAGTGTGCCGTGTGCAGGAACACATGGCTCCGTCAGCTGCGTGAGAGCCAATGTTTTGGTCCGAGTGTAAACACACGCGCTGATGAGGTGCCTTGACTGTAAGCACATGTGTCTACGCTGGCTTCCCGGTGGCTCGCTATGACACTAATGATACATCAAGGTCTTCTATTTGAGCTAGTAATGCATTAGCAAAGGATTACAAGGACTAAACAGTGTGTGGTTGTATACAATGGAGAGTTTGATTGAATTATTTGTTGGATCTTGATTCCCAAACCCTCCCATTAAGGGTTGACAGTGCAAGGTTAACATCTGATGCTTTCATTTGTGATGTTTATGTAAAGTCGGTGCGTTAACATCCTCAATTTATCACCAAGAAATTAAGAAGTGTTTAGAACTTAGGGTTGCTGATTACAAGGGTCTTCAAAAAGGATCGATTTCGAAATGGGTTTTCTAGTTCCCTTTGGGTAGCGATATACACTCAGCTGTTTTTTTATTGTTTTTTTTTAAGTTTAAATCCGAAAGCTTTTTCAAAGTCATCCAGAGCCAAGCACAAGGCGTCCAGGATTCAGGAAACAGTGTAGTATCCTGAGACCGATTTCTTGGGGAAAATTCTCTGTTGTGAAAACATTGCATTTCCTTGTTCTTAAAACAGACAAAATGAACGGCTAAAGCCAACAATGCAACTTTCACAGCACTTTAAAAGGGAACTGCCACTTACAAAGTGCACTTCACACATGCTGAAATGCATGGTCAATTGTGTGGCGTTGTTCTCTGGATGTATTACGCAAGTTAGAGAATTTATAGGCTTGCGACAAGCCTGTTGAACTGGTTATTAATATTGGTAAACTGATAACTGTCCCTAACATTTATTTTTATTTTCAAGCCGATTATATCGGTCTAAATATAAACTTTGATTGACAGTTCTGAGCTGTTGATTTTCATTTTCATATTTCTGGTAACACTTTATTTTGATGG
The DNA here is from genome assembly GCF_951802725.1 of Rutilus rutilus. NCBI lineage: Eukaryota > Metazoa > Chordata > Actinopteri > Cypriniformes > Leuciscidae > Rutilus > Rutilus rutilus. The sequence continues at coordinate 25,434,305 of NC_140222.1, read as the reverse complement.
TCCCTTTTGACTATAAGTAACTTTGTAACTACTGTCTGCTTAATATCTGCTAACTCTTTATTCTGATGGTCCTCCAACAGACATTCTACTGACTATAAGTAACTTTGCAAACTTATTCTAACCCTACCAGTCTACTAATACTCTACTAACACTCTGTAGTAGGTGCAACGTTACTTAAAGTCAACAGAATGTGGTAAAGGGACCATCAAAATAAAGTGAAACTCATATTTCTTTAAAAATGACTTTTAAAGTGCTTTTTTTTTTTAGGAGAAAACATGTCATTTCAGCATCTGTTAACTGTTAAAGTATGATTATTTTGGGTGTTTTAGCATTGTATACCACAAAGTACACTACATCATAATACTTGACATTGGCATTGACGTAACCTGTGTTTATACCATGACATTTAGTTACTGATCCTGATTGACCGAGAAACACTGGAAGCTGTTGATTAATCTGAAAGTTTGCATTATAGTTTCATATCACTTTCCATAGCGGACTTTATGAGGATGAATTCATTTTCCATAATTCATCGGTCTGTCGTCCACACTTGTTTATCCAGGCTACGATGGCAAAAAAAGAGAGACTTTTTTATTAATGTTAGTGATGATTCATTTATTTGTTGAGAATTTTTTTTTGTTTTATTTCCAAAACCGCACACACACATACGTAGGCCTACATACTTTCACACACACCATCACTTATATCCTAAGCATGCATGCAATGTCCTTGCGGCTTCAACAATGACTACATGAATGCATAATAATTATGCAGTTTATTATGCAGAGTTGTGTCAACTCTGTTGAGTTTTATTCTTCATACATGATTTTGTTATTATTTTTTGTAATTATTTATATACATTTTAGATTGTACTTTCATGGATGTACAAGGTGAGTATGCATTTCATATTATAGATGTAGCTTTTTCTTTTACATTTTAAATCGTTGTAATAATCGTTGCAGTCACACTAGCTCGTTCCATGTTACTTTCTGGTTAGTTTACCTGCAAATGAGGCGAATATGAATGAAATGCTCTCCTTTTTATTTCCAAGCCGCTGTTTGACATGGGATTGCGTGAAGCAATGACGTCCCTTCTTTGTGTGCCAAGAACTGTTCTGAAATGAAGCCAAATTAGCGTTAGTCATTGAAGATGGTTGAGTATTCCCGAAAACGCTACGTTAAGCACAATAGGCCTTCCTTTTTTTTATCATGTTCACAGGAATCACACACAGAGGCCTTTTCTTTTTTCTCAAACAATGGCTGATTGGCTTGACGTTCTCACATTGTGTCAATGTTTGAGTGTGCATTGAACTCTGGCGCTGAGGTAATATCCTCAGCACAGCAGCACGTTTGATGTTTGTTGCATTGAAACCGAGTCTGAACGTTGACATCATGGCTAACTTTGGGCTTGCGGGACAATACTTGGTTTTCTAGAGAGCTTACGTGGTGTAATATCATATCATTGGTTGTAACTGTGGCATCCCAGTGCAAATTAACCTTTGATGGCACTAGTGAGTGACTGTACGCAAACCCACACCGCTACTAAAAGCGACAGATGGTAAGTGAAGTCTCTAAATAGGCCTTTGAGAGGGAAGGATTGCTATATGTAAACATACTTGTACTGTTGACCCACACTACATAAAGGCACTTTGGACGAGTACATGTGCCATAAAAGAGTCCTTTGTGTTAAAAACAAAAGCTTCAGAGTTTTTCTTGCACCTTTACCTACAGCTTTACAGTTATTTGGTGAGATTAATGACTGTAGAAGTAAAGAGTTGTGTTTACCTTAGTTGTGTCCTGCTAAATGGCTAAAAAAACACTAGCGATCAAAAGTTTGAGGTTGGGGTTAGTATGATTTTTTTGTGTGTGTGTGTGTTTTCTAAAAGAAGTCTCTAATGCTCACCAAAGCTACATTTATTTGGTCAAATGGAATATTGCAAAATATTATTACCATTCTAAATTCTAATTCTAATTTGGTGCTCAAGAAACATTTCTTACTATTGTCAATGTTGGAAACAGTTGCACTGCTTAATATTTTTGTGGAAACCATGATACCTTTTTTCAGGATTGCTCAATGAATAGAAAAAAATTTAAAAAAGCACTTATTTGAAATAGAAAACTTTTGTAACATAAATGAATTTGCTGTCCCTAATGCACCCTTGCTGAATAAAATTAATTTCTTTAAAAAAAAAAAAAAAAAAAAAAAACATTGACATTTCACAGCGTTGTGAGTACATTTAGCCTGTTACATAATCTGTCTTGCATCTTTAGACCGCAAATAACCTAAACTAAATAAGACATACTGTAGTGTAGTGTGGCTTAGGACCGGTTTGGCGAACGCACCTCAAGGTTTTCCAGGTATACACAGAGTACAGGATCAGAATGTAGTAATTATTTTGTTGACGGTTATTCTTAGAATTAGCATTGTTATTCCAACAGATCGTTCTGTCCCAAACGCTTACCACTGGTTTCTCCACTTTCTCTATTATGCTGAGAAGAAAAAAAAATGCATCTTTCAACCTAAAGACATACTGTACTGTACATTAAGACAGGTTTGGAGAATGTAGCTCTAGGAATTCCATATAATCACAGCGTACAGGATCAGAATGTATCTGTGCCTTATTTGCCTCTAAGCTAAGACCATCTTGTAGGACTTTTATTCTCAAAATGTTGTTGTTTTGGAGCATTGTCAGTCCAACGGATTGTACTGTCCCACACTCATGCCAACACCATTTTCTGGTCTTAGCTTTTGCCCAAAACCCCTTCTTAAACCAACAAACAGAGCAGAATGCAATATCAATTAAAGACCAGACAATCATTGGTTTTAAGCTACTTTGTTACCTTTATTCCTAAAAAAACATTGACATTTTACAACATTGTCAGTCCATTTATCCTGTGAACATCTTGCATCTTTAGATCTCTCTAGCCTAAATAGGACACACTGTACTGAACATTAGGGCAAGTTTGGTGAATGCAGTTCCAGGGTAATCACAGAGTATAGGATAGAAGGTATCAATTATTTTTATGAGTGTTTGTTCTCAGAATTTTGACGTTTTGGAGCATTGTCAGTCCAACAGATTAATTTGTCCCAAACCCTTGTCACTTCCTCCAATGTTTGTCCATTATGCTAAAAAAAAAAAAAAGAGTCTTAAACCAGCCTAAGATGGCTTTCGGTCTTTTTAAAACCAGCCAACCAGACCAGCTGGCAAGATCAACTACGAGTAGGTGGTTTTAAGATACCTTTTGGATCTTTGTTTTCAAAAACGTTGACATTTTGCAGCATTGTCAGTCTGTTTAGCATGTGCTCATTGCATTTTTAACCCTTAAATAACCTAAAGACATACTGTACTGTACATTAGCACATGCAGGTTTGGAGAATGTAGTTCTAAGAATTCTAGATAATCACAGAGTACAGGATCACAATGTATCTATTGTGATATTGGCCAATCCATGTTACTCTAAGCTAAGGCCATCTTGTACGACACTTATTTGGGAATGATTATTCTTGGAGATTTCCTCCAATATTTGTCCAATTTTGTCAAACCTTTAACATCAAACATTTAGAAACAAACCAAACCTTAAAAGAATTATTTTTTTCTAAGTGTGAAGAATATTTATATAAAAAACTTTTTGTGAAATGAATATTAAAGTTCTTCATGGAACCATCAATGCCAATAAAGAAACTTTATTTTCAAGAAAGGATATATATATATATATATATAAATAAAAAAACTCAGATTGTGTTTGACTGAAAGAAGAAAGTCACATAGGATGGCTTGAGGGCGAGTAAATTATGGGATATTAAAATTTTTTGGGTGAACTAACGCTTTAAGGTACTTTCTTTGTCAAAATATTGACATTTGCCACATTGTCAGTCTGTTTTGCCTGTGCACTTTGGTTAATAACCTTAGTAAGACATACTTTACTGTACATTGGGACCAGTTTGGTGAATTCAGTTCCAGGGGTCTCATTTATGAAACTGTTCATAGGATCCTTTCTAAAAGTGTACGTGCGGCCGAAAGCCAAAAAATATTCAGACTTATAAAACCGTGCGCACGCCAGAACCTGCGCAAAATTCCCTTTATAAATCCCAGTCAGCGGAAGATTGTGCGCACATGTGTCTCCCCCGAAATAACCATATATGGAGCTAACGCTTTGTTTTACTATGCATATCCTCATCTGCATATCATTTGCATATGCATCTATGTGATACCATGTTTAACGGTACAAGACGTTAGGGAAATCTGAGATACATCACATTAAATTGCTAAAAATCATTTAGTAGCCTATCCATGCCTTGTTTTTCAATGAATAAATCAAAGAGTATAAAATACGTCAAAGTTTTTCTCAATAGTATTTTTAATTACTTTATATTTTTAATGGAAACAGATAGGCCTTACTGTGCATTATTGATCATTATTTGCGCGAAAAAAACATTTTCTGCTTTTATCATGCGCTAAGCAATCCTCGCTGTAGTTAAAACATTAAAACACAGCATGCCAAAGGAAAAGTGTTCGAAAGCATCGTATCCACTACAAATATTTCTATTTATTAGAATATAATTTTTTTTGTAATTTTAATGATTTCATGTAATTTAAGTGCTTAACCCTATTAATGAGAATGACATATTTGATCTAAATGTGTATATCAGATGTAAAACTGTTATTGTGAACATGCACTGTATTTATGATTAGGACTCATAATGAAGATTTAAAGTGGTTTTCCTTCATCTGCCGTCAGCAGACTAGACTAAAACCAGCAAACTAGACCAGACTGCAAAATCAACTAAGAGCAGAAATCCATCTTTGGTGCTTTTAAGCAAATTTTTGGACCTTTATTCTCAAAAACTTTGACATTTTGCAGCGTCGTCAGTCTGTTTAGCCTGTGCACGTTGTCTATCCTGCGTTTTTAGACCTCAAATAACTTAACCTAACTAAAACATACTGTATTCTACATTTGGACAGCTTTGATGAGTGAAGTTCCAGGCATTCCAGTTCATGTCAGCATACAGGATCAGAATGTATTTTGCAACCTTAAATACCCTAAAGACACACTGTACTGTACATTAGACTGTACACAGTTTTGGAGAATGTAGTTCCATAAATTCCATGAAATCACAGAGTACAGGATCACATATCCGTTCCAGAACAGCAAGATCAACTAAGACCAGAAATCCATCGTACACTTACAAGCCTTTTTGGTTCCCCAACGAACATTTCAGTGAACAGTTTTGACAAGAACCATTTTTTTCTTAATGTAAAGAATATTTTAATAATCTGAAGAAACTTGTCCACTATAAAGAAGCTTTTGCACAATGGAAAGTTTCCATGGATATTAAAGGTTCTTCATTGAACCATCAATGCCAATGAAGAACCTTCATTTTCAAGAACCTAAGTAGCTTTTATGCTTATTTTTGGACCTTTATTCTTTAAACTATTGACATTTTCCAGTCTCGTCAGTCTGATTAGCCTGTGCACATCACATCATGTCTTTAGACCTCAAATAACCTAACCTAAATAAGACCTACTGTACTGTACATTAGGACAGGTTTGGTGAATGCAGTGCCAAGAACTCTAGCTCATGGATCAGAATGTCTCCGTGCTTTGAACTGTTTGTTCTAATAACGTGTAATTGTCTGATCTGTGTTATGTGCCTGCGGCGCTTTGCTGCTGCTCCATGTGAAGATTCTCTTAGTTAATTTCATCATTCTTTCAAGGAACTCAAACAGTTCACAACAGAGGTATCTGGGTCAACTTGAACCTGAACGCGTTTTTGTTCTATTCCTGTATTAGTCCGATAACTACAGTATGACTTGAATATGATTAAAGACCACGTCGCTCAATAAAACGATCAAAACTCAATCAATGCCGCCAAAGCCATATCGAGTTCTTAATATCTAACTTGCTGCATGGCAACCACGTGTTTGTTTGGGTTTTGATCTGAAGCACAATCAATAAGGGAAAGAAAGGAGAGATGGACTGCGAGCTTTGAGCCTGGAAATGTATTTCACCATCCCTGCCGCATTCCTTCAGATCGTTTGATGAGAACCACTCACTGGGAGAAAAAAAAGGCTCTTACTTGCAAGTGTTTGCTGAATGAGTCATTTGCAGTGTAAGTACATATTTGTAAAAGGTCTCATAATGACAACAGTGCGAGTGACAGGCTGAACAGGAAGCCCAGCAGGAACCTTTGCACAAACAGAGCAGCCGGTTTTTTTATATGCTGACCTGATGGCAGGAGGGAAATAAAGAAAAAGTTTTTTTTTTTTTAGTTTTTTTTTTTTTTAGTTTATGGTATAAAATGCATATATAACAACATATAAATAACATGGCAAAGTTCATCTTTTCTCAATTTTCTGTCAATTAATTTTAATTTGTGCATGAATACAATAACATTTCTTTAACTAATTTAAAGATAAAATTATCTTTTGTACCATTGAACCCATTTTTTTAAATCCATCCCAATCCAATCCATCCATCCATCCAAATCCAGTCCCTTCCATCTGTCAAAAAATCTCTCTATATATATACATTTTGTGTCAAAAAATAAAATGAGTAAATTAGAGCATAATATTACATTTAATATTTATATTTAATATTAAATAATTGTATTGACCACTATTGGTTGAGAACTGAGCTGGAAGATGACATCACTTTTTTTTTCTTTCTGCAGAACTGCTTTATAGATGAAATTAACTAATTAAATAATTGAAGATCTTTTACAACGGAACTAAATCAACACTGAAATGACTTAAGCGGAACAATGACATTTGTTTTCTTTTCGAGCTGCTGTACAGCTGTTTGCATCGTTGAATCATTTCCTGTTATCACTGTAAAGCATTTCCACTCGGTCTCAGATTTTTAGATCCCAGTACGAGCTAGCATGCAAAGACAGATAGTTGTTCTCACTAACGCCTCGGAGTGAAAAACAACATTCCTTGCTGTCAAATGTCCCTGGGATTCATTGTCACAAGTTTAGGAATAACTTATGTGCCTTGGAAATGGCATTTGGGGTCTTTGTGTTTAACCGAGACCGTTCAAACAGGTCTGAGCAACTGGCGGATGCGTGAAGGTCACCGTGAGGGTAGGAGCCTGATGGGCCGCACGTGTTTACCTACTCATCAACAACAAAAGGCAACCATTGCGAGCTTAACCGTGCATGCTAGTTTAATGGAGTATGCAAAGGATACACTTTTGTCTGGCTACAGCCGTCATCAACTGTAAACGCTGTTTTTGCCCTAAATTACAGTGTTATGCCTGTGCCAAGTCAACAATTTTGCTACGCAAAGTCTTTGAGGTATAGTTACAGGCCATAAAACGTAAGACGCAGCTAGTTTTATTGTGTTGGAGCCGAAACGCTTATTCCTTTCGCGTATTAACATGGACCCAGGGTGTGTTCGGACTGAATTTTTTTCCCTCTAGTGAAACACACGTCTTTGTTTTATCTGATCCCCCCCCCCATCTCACGACTGTTTTCGTAGGTGGTTATATTTATAAGCACCCGGGGAAAGCCTTCTAAAAGCACTAATGGAATGAATGTGTTTTCATTGTCATAATACATCAGTAAATGGGCCATCCTTGTGCGCGGTGCCCACGTGTCAAGTGTGAGTAACCTGTTTTGACTCAAGTTGGGCACAGATAAAGTGATAGTAGATCAACTGAATGGATGACGTAGGAGGTCTTATCACCTAGACGAATGTCTGGAGCACATAGTAGTCGAATATTTATGGAAGAAGCCTCCGCGGCTTGTCTTTGAGTGTCTCCGGAGTGCAACCCCGCAGTTAATCTTTGTTTAAGCCCCTGAACGAGTTTCAACCATCTACTTATAAAAAACACAACTTTGTCCCTGGCAGTTTATTAGTGCTTTTGGGAGCTGTGGAAAAACTGTGATGTACCTGTAAATTTGATAGCCCACAGGATGAAAAGAAAATGATTGGAAATTAGCCTAAAGTTGCAGTTAATTTTACCATAAAAGACTACTGTTAAGCATTTTATGGGGTTACGCTGTAAAATATGGCTCTCGGTTCTTCCAAGAGTTTGAATTCAAAGAACGTCGTACACTTGTGTTTGCTGTGTAAATAATTTAATACTCTGTGAAACATTTTTAGATCCCCGAATGAGTGATTGAGCTGGATGTGGATTACGGTGTTGATATACGATACGAAGATGCAGTTGCAATTGCGTCTAACAAGGTTTGCATGGTGTGTAAGTCCAAGAGGAAAAGTCTAAATGCTTTACATTTAAACCTATTCGATTTCAAGTTCCAATGCTTTTAGATACTTTAGACCACCAGGACTTTACTAGATTTCCCCCCCTCAGGCACACATGACAAGTCTTCAAATTCTGGTAAACCCCTTTGCTTTAATCATCCTACTACGCTTAACCGCACTTAAGGGTTTAACGTTCTGTAGAAACGCTCAGCCTTGAATGTTGCAGTTGGTGTTTTGATCTCATGTATCGCTTCATAAAAAGAAACGCAGAAACTCGCGAAGAAGATTGATCTTCTTTCATCTGCTTGTTCTGACAATCTCATTGAGTTTCGTTAATAACGCCTTTTTCACACTCTTTCCATCGTGCGGTCCAGGTAGAGTAAACGTGTAAATGTGTCAGGCCGTGTGTGTGTAAACAAGATTATTCAAATGTCAAAAAGAGATCCAACACCCTGTTAGATAGTGAGCTTGGTTTGTTTACCCTCCTTTGTTTGCCTTGGTCATTTAAGAAAGATATTGCATCGAGCAAATACGGCTCAACTAATTAGAGTTTCACGACCACTCGATGAAAAGTGTGTCAAGAAAGTTCACTGCATTGCATGACTTCGAGTAGTTAGAGAAGCAAACTACATGCTATGTTGTTTAATTGAAAGGATTTTTCAGCATAAAGTGAAAACTCATGTCGTTCCAAACCTGTATGACTTACTTTCTTGTGTGGAACAGAAAAGAAAATATTTTGAAGAATGTTCCAGCTGCTCTTTTCCATGCAATTACAATGAATGGAGGCTGAGGCTTTAAAGCTCCAAGCATGCAAAATTTTATAAAATTGTCCACGTTTATAGTACTTTTATGCATACAATAAAGTACTAAAGCCAATCAATTGCTTTGTGTGAAATTTAAGATGTCGTCAATTAAAATTTTGGTGTGTTCATGAGAGAAATAATGTCCAATTCTTGAATGAATCGTTTATGATTTGTTTATCCTTCGAACTAATTTGTTCTTTTGAGCCTTGGGTCTTTTCAATCCTTTCAATGTATCAGTTTGATAGATTCAGGTCACAAAATGTTCTAAACGATTCACTTGATTTAGTTGCAAAATGAGAATATTTGCAATATGGCGCATGAGTAATATGGATCACTTTAATGCTGCTTTTGCAACATCTTTTTTTAAGCCTATCTTTTTAGTTTTTATTTAATTCCATGGAAAAGAGCCACTACTACAATTCAAGGTATCTTGTTTTGTTTTTTCACAGAAGAAAGTAAGTCATACAGGTTTGGTACGACATGTGAGTAAGTAAATGATGACAGAACTTTTAGGTGAGCTATCCCTTAAAAACGTACTTAAACGACAATCAACCCGAGTCAAAAGAAGCGCAAAGTGAGCTGTAGGTATTTGTTGACTTTTCTTTTTCTCATCAGAGGTAATGCTTGTCATTTTGTTGTTTTCAGGCCTTCCTTTTCGCATTGTTGAACCTCTAATTTGTGAAGGTAAAGTTCAAAAGATCACCAAGCGCATAATCACGACTGTTATGTCTATCTCGAAGATGTTTTGTTCTCCAAACTGAGAGCTGAGCAAACATTTCCATTCAATTGATCTGTTGCGGTGCATTCTCTGTCAGTTCGACTTGTTACTTTCAGCCCGCAACTTTGGTGGGCTCCTGAAGCGCACGCACGCATGCAAACACACACACACACCGTCCTCTGTTTCTCTTTCAAGTCAGGTGTAGACGCATAATTATGTGCTTCATTCAGGCCTTTAATACAGGCCCAATTTTCAGAGTTGAAATGGACGTTCAGAAGCTGTTAGTGTTTTTACCGTTTGCATCTGCGAGGGGGGTTGAAAAAGCGACTTGACCCGGGGTAAAACAGACAGTCATCCGACAGGAACAAAGACCAGGTAGACAATATGCCATGATTGGATGACTTTTGTCAAGTATTTTGAATAGTGTGCAATCTTTCATCAGATTTACAGTCCAATAAAAATAGATGTGCTGAATACATATTCTTAAATAACCACAAAAAGGTGAAAAAATCCAGAAAAGTGCAGATGCAAATCCGTCAGTCATCGTAGTCTTGGATAACATCAAGTCTCTCATGAGGTTCTGTTGAGTAACTTTGGATTTTTACACAATGTTACTGATATTGTTTTAATTCAAGTTGGATTTCATAAGGATAATGCATTCAGACAAGATCGACGTCAGTATTTTAACTCCAAGCATTTGTCGATTTGTCTTAAAATCTAGTTTCTAAATCTCCTGCTAATACTATGTTTTCAATAAACCTTAGTATTCATCCATGAATCTGGTATTTTGATGGTTTGGGTGAACAAATATCAGGCTTCAATATTTTCTGACCAACATACTGAAAAAAAAAAAAAAGCATATACTTAGCTAAGAAACATTATTTGTTTAGCCTTGATTTTAGTTGTTTCTCAGCCATTCTTTCTTTTGTTAAGGAGTTCTCATGTAGCAGTAAAAGAAAACTCCAGGATTATGAATGTGACAGAAACACTGCTGGAAGGGGTTGAGTTTCATGGGAATGAGGACAACTAAGGCGCCTGACCCAGTACACAAAATCTCAGTTATTTTGTTTTAATAGTTTGGTTTAACCGTTTTGGTTTAACCAAATTAGTTTGTGTTCATAAAAAATGACATGCCTTAAAATGCATGCTTCCACCTTCAGGAACTGTCAACATTCTTCTAATAATCCTGCACTTAAAACAGAAGTTTTAAGTAAAATAAGCTAATATTTGACAGCCTGTTATGTTGTTAATAACCACATAACTTGTTCTTTCAGTGTGTTGAACGCCGGCCCAGATGCAGAGATCCTGTAATAATCATATTGACTGAAAATTTACCCTGAGGGGAAGTTTAGTTGCATGGGAACACAGTGATCCCATGCACAACGTGACCCTGGTTTGGTCTCGAATGAACATCGGAGAAAGTACACTGGGGTTGTTAAGAATAAAAAAACGAACTGCACTACGGTTAAATCAATTAGCAATTACAGTTGGGGAAATGGGCACTGAAAGCACATTCAGAGGCATCAAAGACATCTCAGCAATAGCGCAAAGTTCAAACACCTGTCTTTGAGCATTTGTGCAAGGGTGTACATGTAGTAAAATTGCGTAATTATGACTATTATCATTTGTAATCGCACATAAAAGAGCATTGGTTTTGTGATATTAATAGAGCAGGGGCTGAAGGTGCTAAAACTACAAGTCAGAGTTTCCTTTTCATGTGGTCAGCAGTGGTTGTTATACCTTTTGAGTGCCTTGATAACTGTGGGAAACATGTTACAAGAGATGAAAATGATGTTAGCTAGCGTGTGAAAACCTCCTTTTCTTGCCGGTCCAACAATCTGCGCCAACTATATTTGCATATACATGAGCGACTTCCTTTTAGCATAGCATTAAGGTCTGCCGATCGATCATGTGGCCCCGTTTGCTCCGCAATGTGGTTATGATTAGCAAGATCAGTGACAGAACCTGGGGGTCGGTATCTACCTTGGAGCCTCTCCTGATGCCCACCTGCACTCACAAGGCAATGTTTTGCTGATGGGGAAGAAAAATTCCCCAAGCTTCTCCATTTCTGCCCCTGTAGATCTTGGCCCGTCAGCGGCTAGGGTGAGCAGGATTTGAATGCTAATGCTAAGGCCTGGGGAGAACAGAGAAGGAGATGGGTTATTGTTGCATGTTCAGGTTAAGACAATAAACTGAAGAAAGACGAGAGAGCAGGCAGCGCATTCCTGCTGCTGTAAGCTCCGGCAGTTTCCCACAGGCTCCCACTGAAAACCTGCGGAGGGGAAAATATTTAGCTTGGAGGTTCACACGGCAGCAAAGGCAGGCCAAGCTAAACCGCACGTATGATGACTATGGTTGGGAAGGTGGAGGCGGAGACGCCGACAGACGGTTGCTACGGTACGCGAGAGAGTCTGGAGCCTGACCTGACATTCCGGCCGCACTGTCAGCATGTCGACTGGAGTAACTTAATAAGGTACGGTGAAACTCTAGTAAGCCGGTTTTCCACACAAAAATGGCCAAAAAGTTGACCAGAATTGAGTTGTTACAGGAAAATGAAGGTCAGGAGGGTGAATCACAGGAGTTTGGGTATTTGGTTTTGGTTGATTTCCCTGTACACGTTGACAGCTGTTTCACAAGGTTTTAGCTACTGTGCACTCAGAAAAAAATAGCAAAATTTTTACTTGTACCTGCAGTGACCTTTAAACACATCTTTGCGCCTTATTTACCCCTAAAGAATTCATAGTAGTACCTTAAGTAGAGATGCATGATATATCAGTCACCATATCGGTAGCGGCCGATATATGTTAATTTTAGATGTTATCGTTATCGTCCCAATAAAAAAAATTGGCATTTATATTAAAGTCGATAAATAATGGAATTATTTCCTTCGGCTGAGACCCTTCATGCACTGTTTGCTATGTTGGTTTTGAATTGCTTGAAATATGATTGGAATAACTTTTGTTGGAATAACATGTTCAGTGCAACATGTGCAGCACAAGTCTGTCATATAGGCTACATAAAATTATAATGAGAACATTATAATTGTGTGCTTGGGACATGGATTTTAATGGTGAGACATGTTTATGGATTTAGATTTATCGGGCAATATATCGGTTATCAGCTTTCAACTATAAAGAATTATTGGTATCGGGCAAAATTTTCATATCGGTGCATCCCTAACCTTAAAGGGGAACTGGGTAACTTTTTTAACTTAATAAAACTGTCTAGAAATCATTTGGATGGTTAAACAACCTGTTCTGGTGATATTGGTGACTTTTCCCGCTCCCCCCAGCGTTCCCAGGCGGAAAACCAACCTTGCAACTTGGGGACTACCGTCCCGGCAAGATAGAAATGGGAAGTCTCCTGAGAAGCGAGAATGAGAACGAGCGTGAAACACGAATTGCTTTACGGCAATTCGACATAAACACACACGCATGTATGATGTATTACCAGATTACCCACCTCGGTAGACATAGCTCCACACGATACAGTTGGCTTGCTCCGATCAAAACAAACGCACATGAGCAGCAGTAGAGAGGGGGAGGAGGCCGCCGCAAGTGAGTTTTTTACGACCGTGTTGTGAAATATACGCCCCCCCACAGCTGTAGGGGGAGCTCGTGGGGAAAACATGTGACAACAAAAGAGAAAATCAGCGAAGAAGTGACTAGAGTTCGCTAGAGTTGCCGAGTTCTCCTTTAAAGGTATAGTGGAGGATTTTCTTTTTCCGGGTGGATCATCAAGACTATTGGTCCTCCTAGTTGTCAATCATTCTGGTGATATGTTTACGTAAGGCCGTCGTACGTGCTCGTCCCTAGGTAGTTTTAGCTTTCTGTTTCAGCCATTCATTGAAGCTCGCCGTTCTCACCGGGTTTTTTCTAAATGTCTGAGGGTCGCAAGAGAAAAAGTGTCTACGAATTGTATGACAAGAGAAAGGCCTCTGAAGAAAGAAACAAGACCAGAGTGTTTTTGGGAGAATATTTCACACGCTGGCGTGCGCTAAAAGCACAGGTTGGGGTTCCCACTGATGCCTCAGTCGCGAAGTTTCTACTCGACAGGTAAAGTTTGGCATGCTATGTGGAGAAATCCATTTAAAATCACTGCTAGTAAAAGTTCATGTAAGCTATGATTAGAGATGCTAGCCCTGGCACAAGTCACGCACTAGGCTCGTCCATGCTCTCTCATGCACACGTTTAATAGGCGTTCCCTCTCGGGAGCAGGTAGAGTGTTGCGCATGTGCATTTTTTCAAAAAGTGGAGAGGGCAGTTCTTTTCTAAAATTCTGAAAATTCCTCCTCTATACCTTTAAGGATTCGTATTAGTATCCTAAGGTGGTAATGTGGGCTTTTAGGGCCCAAAAGTTTGTCACAGGGGCAGTAAAGAAATAACTTTTTACTTTATTTACCCTTAAAAGTGTCATAGCACTACCTTAAAGGTATTTATTACTATGCACCTTTTAGGGGTACAACATCTGTTCACTTAAAAAGATACCTTATTTACCCCTAAGAGATTTATAGTAGAACCTTAAGGGTACGTATTACTACTCTAAGGTACTGAAATGCACTTTTTAGGAGTAGATAAGGTACAAAGGTGTCCTTTTAAAGATACTGCCTCAGTGACAAGCTGTTGAACTCCTAAAGGCACAATTTTTTCTGAGAAGTGTAAGGGACGAAAATAGGTTGAGTCAATTGGACATTCTTTTATAGAGTCAACCGGTTCAATGCTCCAGTTCTGGTCCATCGTATTTCAAGAACCTCAGCTACTGGCTTGTCTTTAGTACATGGAGCCTCATCAGTCTTCCTGAGATTTGGAGGAGAAATTATTTGTAAGGGAACTGAAAAAACATTGTGAAAGCTTGTTGACGGTCAGGTGCAGGGTCGCCGGAGTCTACGATCCATGACTCCCCCTTAACCTTGGCAGATAAATTAGGTTTATGTGAACCCGGGGTTCTTCAAAGAATCCTAATGGAGATTAGGAAGCAAGAGTTTGACCTGGTTAATTACCCCTGCAACTACTGCAGGTATAAATGCAACCCCCCTTTTCTTTTTGTCCACCCCCGACGCATTGATAACATCTCCCTCCGTCATGGACCTTCAGACTAGCTTTAACATTGTACTGCTTCCTTAAAGAAGGCATTCAGACAGGCTGGAGACAGCGCTCACTAAAAATGCCTCTGTAGAGCTGAAGCCTTCTTTTATTAAGCTAATTAGACCTTGTGGAATAAGGAGGCTGGTGGAAAGTGCACCCAGCTGCTAATAAAATCAGCGCCCTGACATCTTTAAACACCCAAATGCTATGTGTTTATCCTTTTTCTTTAATTTATACACTACAAGAAGTGATGCAGAAAGGATTTAGGATAAGAAAATAAGCCAATTGCAGATTGTCGTGACCAGTCTAAAAGTGCAACACTATGCAGGACTGTTTGTTCAACCAAAGGCGGAAATAAATAAAAAAATCCCCTTTAATTTGAAAACCTATACTGGACAACTTTTCTTTTGAATATCAGCACTCTGCTTTATAGACCAAGCACTACCAACATCCACTGGTGAATAATTTAAAAATAAGGTCAAGAATGTGCACTGAGAAAGTAAATGGAGAACAATTTGATTTTACTTTATGCTGATAATCCAGATTATCACTATAAAAATGAACAATTCTTTTTGATTTCCCCTCCAGCCTAGTTTTCTACTTCTCCCTGTTCCATTCTTTGGATTCATTCTTCCAAGCAGAAGAATTGCTGAGAGTGCAAGGTCTGTATTCTTTATCATCCTTCTTATTTTCCCCTCTCTGCGTTAAGGAAAAACATTTGGGAATGTTTGAGACTGTCCGTTTAAGAGTGTAACTGAGGACTCTTCTTAAATCTGTCAGCATCTAATTTCAGCCATGAGACCCCAATTAAACCCTGTGCCAAAACATTTACTGCATACGGCACAAGCACCTGCTGATTATTAATATGTCCAGTTGTATATCAGAGGATGTGTGTCTGAGGAATTCATTCCCTGTGGACTTCAGGAGCAGGCAGGTGCTTCACAGCTGCAACAATGGAATTCCAACCGCTCTGACAAAAGAACTTATCTAGATCACAGACGAATGGAATCGCTGCTTTTAGTTCTGACCTACTCAGCTTAAAATTTACACCCCATGATTCCCATGTAGCTCTAAAGGAATCCCATTGTTTTCTGCCGTAAGAGATTTGAATAGACCTTTCTTCAGGACCAAGCTCTTGGCCGTTTTCCCAATCCCATTGTTGTGTGTTTTACATTTGATGTTTCTTCATGTCATCTTGGGTTTCAATTTGGAGTTGAAGTCATGTTAAAGAAAAAAATCAGCATTTGACTTAGAAATGAATGAAATATTCCATTAATTTCAATAAAGCTCTAGTGATGGGACCTGAAACAGCATCCAGAGCTCAAGTGTGGCTGAACGTGACGGGTGTGAGGCCTGAATCCATTACGACAACTTTCCTGCTGTTGACGCTTGTTTGCTGGCAGTCAACACTGAAGTGTTTTGGCAGTCTGATGGTCTCAGGTTGCACTTATTTTCTGTGTGAGGTCTACAGATGGTTTTGAAACGTTGCCCGAATCCTCCCCCGTTGAAAAGCAGCGATATTATTTCGGCGAAGCACAATTCATCCCATTCCTTACGTCTGGAGATGTTGCATCAGTGTCTCTTGGGGATTGACTAGCTTTGCAAACCTCATTGCAAAAGATTTAATGAGAAGGATTTAGTCAACGTTGAAGTTTCCTATATTGTTTATGGAAAACAATAGTCTTGACATGTTTGAGTCATCCAAGTGATGTACATAGGATTGTATTATTGTTTCATGTTACGCAAGTAATGCAATGCGATGAATTTGAGCAATTCGTTTAGAATAATTGGTTTAAAAGTTTAATTTGTGAGTCATGTGAGATATTTGGCATATTTAAACCAAATTATGTTTTACTCAGTGTGGCTATTCTTATAGTCCAAGTGCCTTCGTTATATAGCTATTGATCCATGTACAGATCTTTTCGACTAATATCTTTCTCATACCCTGGGCGGATGCTTTACATGAATGCTAATAAACATTTAATAAAGCATTTTAAGAGCAAAAATGATCTGGTTTTGATATAACGGATGAATGTTGTGTAAGTGTATAAGGCCTAAAATATTACATCATAAAAATGTAATTAAATTTAATATTAAAATTAAATATAATTCTAAAAATGTACAAATTTAAAATGATTTAAAAAAATACATTTAAATCATAACATTTTATTCAATTTGACATTTAAATTTAATGTTATAATTTAATATATATAAACGGAAAATATATAAAACGGAAAGCATAAATGTATTGATAAATGTAATATGCATGAATGCATTTTTATTTTATATACATACAGTATATAGTATACGTTTATATTACATCAGTTGTTTATTTTCATATTGAATAATTCTATTCTTTTTATTTTTGGATTATTTATTTATTATTATTTTATTTTATACTAAATTATATTTTATTCATTTTATTTTTGAGTTGAAAATGTATTCGTGAGCTAGATTTAAAGATAAACAGTTGAGGGAAGTATGACAAAACTGAAAGGGATAGTTCACTCAAAAATGAACACATTGTCATAATTTACTCGCCCTCAAGTTGATGTTCTTTCTTCTGTTGAACACAAAATAAGTTATTTTGAAGAATGTCTGAACTGTCTGAATGTGAACCGTTTGATTACCAACATTCTTCAAAATATCTTAACTTAATACAGGTTTGGAACAACTTGAGGGTGAGTAAATGATGACAGTTTTGGGTGAATATCCCTTTAAGATCTATTCTGTCGTATATTATGCAATACTTCACTCTTTTGTTTATATCTCACATTGTATAGACGTTATGTAGCCCCGCCCCTTTTCAGAACTGCACTCTTTTGTATTTACAGCATGAAGGTGAGATCTTACAGATTTATGAATGAACCTCTCGATCTTCCAGTTATACTGACATTTGTTATGACATCCGCTTCAAACATTATAATGTCCATGATAACCCTCAGTTAACTCTACATTAAGAAAAATCCAATTCACTAGCTAATTCTTCCACAGCGATGCCATAGAAATATACAGAGCTACCGCAAAATGAGAAATTCAAAGACAAAAATCTAAAGATAGATGCGCGCTTGTTTCTCTGGGTCATAAGGTCTATAGCATTCAAACAACGTGTTTAGCATAAAGTAATTAACCTCAGCAAATTCCTTATTTGGCTGATAAATTTCATGTCAACTTCAAGTTCTTTACTATTTCCGTTCAGCTTCCCACAGCTGTAGGATGGCGTGTCTAGTCCTGACTCATCTTTTGATGAGACTCTGATTTCCTGGCTATCATGGCCTACAGGAAATTCGGTCTCTGCTCAGTCCATAGTAAGTGGCGGCCATTTCCTCCCATCTACAGCTTGGCCTCGGGGTCTTGGAGAGCCAATGGGCCGTCACCACAGGATATGCGTAATCAGCTGATAGGGGACCATCAGAAGGTCTGGGCATGGAGGATAGATGGCACATCTGTCCCTGGCACCCTCAAACCCAAACAAATGTCACCGGAAATGAACACTGATGACAGTCATTGAGTTGGATCATGCGAAGGGAAAATGAAAGTTTTACAGCAGCTCATGTAGCAGTCCAAAGTGAGTTATTTTTATCTACATTTCCAAGTTAAAAGGAAAAAACTCAATCGACAGCACTTGTGGTATTAATGTTGATTACCACAAAAATTAATTTCCACTTTTTCCAAAAAAAAAAAAAAAAAAAAAAAAAACTGGTTACAGTGAGACACTTACACTTAAACATTAAAATACTCACTGATTCAATAGTGTAGCCACAAAATGTTAACAATATGACTGTTAAAATGATTTTATTGTTAAAAATGTATTACTTCCTAACCCTTTCTGTGTGAATTTATATCCAGTTTTGAAATTTAGTCAACATGACGACACTGTAAACCCCAAAACACTTATGATGTAAACAGCTTTAAAGCTCAACAAATGCTGTCAACTGAGATTAACTTGTATTGAAATATTATTTGCTCATTCATATGTAATTTCAACATTTTACAAGAAACCGTCATTAGTACCTACAGTTTCTTTGTAATTATTTGTGAAATTTACTAGCAATTTTGAGTTGAAGTAAACCCTACCTACACAATTTTTTTCTCTTCAGTGAACGTGCTATTAATTACCATCATGAAACATATAGCACACATTTCCCCTTCAGCTCCTTTCTTATAATCTCGGGTGCTTTGGTCGGATGGGAAAACAAGCTTGTTTCATGGTTGCCACGGAGAGAGGGGCCCAAACAGAGGAGATGTGATTCGATACACGTTTTATTTTCTCCCTCCTCAACAGGGGCGCGCTTTCGAGCGGACGTCTTGCGAAGGACAGGCGTGTCCGTGACTCTCTTCCAGGGTATTTTCCAGCCGCCATGTTAACTTGGCCTGACGACAGCAGAGTCGACAGCAAATGAATTTAGAGCTTGTTACGGGCCAGCAATAATCACTGGCATGTTCGGATTTCTGTCTCTCGAACCGCAGAGAAAACACTCCGGCTGATCAAGAAAGAAAACAGGGAGAGGATTCCCGCCTGACGGACGTCAGCGATGGCGTAACCTTGGCGCGCGTCTTTGTGCATGCGGAGTGTCGTCAAGATGACTGAGGCTCATTTGGAGACGCTCCAGGCCTGGCCCAGAGCTCCAAACTGGTGTACAAGCTGGTGGAGAACGCGGGAATGTGTTTGGATGGTGACCACACCAGAGGGTTGCCAAAGTCCACCTGCAGGTTGTCCTCGTGGTCTTTAGGGCGCAGCGGGACAATAGGCCACCCCCCGTCAGCGAGAAACCGCTGATCTAGTCCAATGGGGGTCACCACAGTCAGCCGAATGCCGTAATGAAGTCCATGTGTGCACGCCACAAGCATCTTGATCAAATTGGCAGCCGTCCCTATATTCTTTCTCTCTGGCTTTCTCTTCTTCCCCCTTTCTGTTAGGCTGCTGAGAGCAATTATCTTTCCCCCACCTTTCCAATGCAGCAAGAGTCCTCTCAGAAAAGACATCACTTCCTGTCTCATCTCACAGAGGTCTTAGGGGCCGTTTCAACAGCACCATTTTTTATGTTTTTGCCCTTCATTTACACGACAACTGCATTTTGGGGCCTGAAAACGCAAACTTTTTAAATCAAGTTTCAAAGTGCAAGTTTTTGCAAATATACCGTTAACGTCTCCATTACCAAAAAGCGAATTTGTGAAACCAGTCAATGACAAATAATAGTGTTCATGATAAAGAAAACTCTAAGAAACTTCTCAGAAATATGATTTTGAAAAACGTTTAAATCATTTTCCAGGAAAGTGTCATTTTAAAAATGTCATGTAGTGTAACCAAGTAAAAAGGAACAACATATTAATCATTATTTTCTAAAGTAAATTTACATTTATTACATTATTTTAATACATTTCGTTTTTTTTTATAACAAATATCATGAATTATTAATTCATACAAATCTAAACTTTTTGGGGAGTCAAACCACATGACATTTTACAACCGGAACTTCTCATAAAAAGGCCAAATTATATATTTTGTTCACTTTTTGACCTTGACACACAGTCATGGGGGTCTGCTGGGGTCCTCTCAATAGCCGCTTTCCGACCAAGTAGTTACAGGAACTGTCCACTTCTAAACAGTTCTAAGAACTACTCTCCCCCAAACTCAGTTAGTTTTGCTGTTTGCGTTCGCACTGGCCAAGTGGCCATAGGAACTGGTAGGAGGGGTAAGGGAGTGACGCAAGCACGGTGACTTTTATTTTGACGGCGCGACGGACCTTTATTTTGGCGGCGCTGAGAACGCCAGAGCAAACAATGCTCGCATTCTCTGTGTTTATTAGTTAGCGATCTGTCTAACAGTTCTGTTTAATATGTTATTAGATAGAACTGTAATAGAAAGTAGACAGTATATTAAAAAAAGGTTATTAGCCTATGCCGTGTGGTTGATGTCCAGTGTTGCTAGCTGGGCAGATAAACATAATCATGTTTGGCTTGCCCTCAAAAGTTGCGTTGGATTTTCTCTTCAGCATAAAGGTTTAGAGACCCATCTATCACTGTTTTCCATGTTTGTATAGATGGTTTCTGGAGTAAATATAGGCTATAATCTGTGTGTTTACATTCTAGCTGTTTTAAAAATGGCGGGTGCTGGTGTTCCGCGTGCGTTCGGTCAATCAGCGTACACTAACATCACGGGTAGTTATAGTGCTGGTTTAGACCCTACTCTGAAGTAGGACCTAAATTAGTTCCTCCAAATGGAGTTCCTAGAACTAAAATCGTTCCTAGTTCCTGCGGTGCGACCACGCCGACATCCGGGTACTTTAGCCAATAGTTCTAGGAACTGTGAAAAGGTTCCTCCGGTCGGAAAGCGGCTTATGATGTCACTTCCTGTTTTACTTTGGGGTTTTTTCTACATGTTTCTGCTACATCACACGTCTTTGATTTGCTGGACTTTGTTTAGAGAGAGAGAGAGAGAGAGAGATTTGGACATCTATTTTTAAAATAAATTATATGTATGTATTATTTAAGCAAATAGATTTGGACGAATATAATTGTCATGTTATTGTCCCATCATCCCAAAACATACGATAGGAACTACAACTGGAACTGCAACTTTTGTCATTTTGTATCTTACTAAGCAGATTTCCATAGCCTTCAATAGCTTCAAATCCCAATCCAAACTCAACTCATTCACCTCAAACCTGAAGTTGTGAAGTTTCAACTCTGTAAACAGAACCCGTGTGCCTGTATGAGTGTGTCCAAAAGTCAACAATGAAAATCATTGTGAATGTTTCTCCAACTCCACGTACGACCAACCTTGCGGAGTAAGTCGGCACAAGCTAGTTCGTTCTGTAATTGACGTTAACTAACCTCGTCTCTTACCAGGCTCTCTTCCAGGAATACAATCATAAGTCCTGCCGGAGGAATCGCTCCTTTTCTTTCACTGGAATGTATCGTTCCTTGAATATGGGTCCTGGGGGAGTAATGGAAAAATATGGGCATATTTCAATAAACAATTGCAGCAGATGCCGAGCACTGGCCAACTTTATTCCAGCCCCTTGTTTCATGGATGACGTGAGACATTAATAAAAAACAGAAAGACTTGACGAGCCACCATTCAGAATTGTTTTCAGGTGGTCTGTTTGGGCACTTAACCTTTAGATGTTATTGTACTGTTCTGTCCGTTGCTCGGCAATTGCTATCGCTATACAAGACAGCGAAATCCCCAAACTAGTTCCGTGGCAATAAAACTTCCTATGACTTAAGTGACGTGATGCGCTTGATATTGTTTTAGAGGCTATCGTAAAAAAAATCCCATCGTTTTAGTGCACGAGAGTATCTTTTCAACCGGACTCCTAAAAGAAATTCAAGACCTTTATTCCCATGTCTGACAAGAGCTTTGCATCTTCAGAAAAAGTGTGGCTTGCCAAATATGTGGATATGTTTCTTAATACCCCTTTTAATATAATCCCTGTTGGCTGCCTGTTTGCTTTAGTTGGATTACAGTAAATGAGCTTCAGGCTGCTATCAGGTAATAACAAGCTTTAACATCTAATAAGCACCTCATGGAGAGCCTTGGCTCACTGTTCATGCGGGCCACTTATTAATGATTTCATATCATAACAACTATTACATTTCAGAGAGGTCATAATGCCATGATCTAAGAGGTCATGCTAAAAATGCTCATTTTAAAATGGTTGGTTAAGGGGACACCATCATTTTGTGTAGAAATCATCTCGTTAATTAATGAAAAGTTTAAAATATATTTCTCAAATATATTTGAGGGGATTTTTTTCTTACAAATATTACGTCATATAAAATGTGATTTGAGAAATATATACTGTATACCATTCAAAGGTTTGGCTTCTGTAAGATTTTTTTGTTTATGAGTCTCCTGAGGTTCACCAAGTCTGCATTTATTTGATAAAAAAATACAGTAAAACAGCAATATTTAAAAATGTTAAGAGATGCAAATCTATCCATTATCTATCTATCCATCCATCTATCCATCCGTTTATCTAACTATCCATCCATCCATCCACCCACCTACACATTTGTCCATCTATCCATCCATCCACCCACCTACTCATTTGTCCATCCATCTACCCATTCACCTACATATTTTCCATCCATTTATCCAACCACCCATTTGTCCATCCATCCATCCACCTACTTATTTTCCATCCATTTATCCAACCATCCATCTACCCATTTGTTCATCCATCCATCCACCCACCTACTCATTTGTCCATCCATCTACCCACCTACTCATTTGTCCATCCATCTACCCACCTACTCATTTGTCCATCCATCTAACCATTCACCTACATATTTTCCATCCATTTATCGAACCATCCATTTATCCACCCACCCATTTGTCCATCCATCCATCCACCTACTTATTTTCCCATCCATCCATCCATCCATCCATCCATCCATCCATCCATCCACCTACTTATTTTCCATCCATTTATCGAACCATCCATCTACCCATTTGTTCATCCATCCATCATCCACCTACCCATTTGTCCATCCATCCATCCACCTACTTATTCATCCATCATCCATCCATCCATCCACTCATTTGTCCATCCAAGCCTAAAAGCCATAAAAAGCTACATTAAGCTGTACTAACTATATTCAAATAAATGTACTAGTTAAATTTAGTTGGATTCATATATATAGTGGGTGTGTGTATGTAATGTGATGTGATGTGATTTGCATCTCTGAAGTGTTTTATAAGGCACAAGATGCTAATAAGGTGTGGCAGTGGTTCAGGATGTGGGCTTACAGCTCAAATATGGTAAATTCAAACCCAGGTAGAAATGACTCATAAACAAGAGAACTACAGAGATTTAACTCGTTTTTTAGCTATTTAACTACATGTGCTCCACTGAGACTCGCCTCTCTCGTTCGCGTGTCGCTAAGTTTTCTTCTCCACAAAGTATATACGTGAAGCTGCCTTGGAATTTGGCCAAAATCAGGTACCTTTTTAGCATAATTATATTGGCTCCATAAGCAGCATTTAACTAGGTTTTACATTTTGTTTGACTAGCTGTCTATTATTCCACCATCTTTACCTGCTATCAGGTTTTTTTTGTGGAACAAAACACACGTCCTGTACCAATAACACCTTCAAATAAAGTGTAACCTTTTTCAAATAAAGACCCAGTAACGTTCTTGTTGGATCCAAGGCTCCATGTTTCCAAGTTTTTCTCATTTCCATGACAACATCACAAAGAATCTCAAATGAGGTACAACAGGATGGGCATATGCACTCCATTTTAAAGTTTACCACAAAGTAAACATACAGTAATCTTCATTGTACAGCCCTATAGCAGGTGTGGCGGCATTTGTTGCTAATGTGTCTCAATGCAGATAAGCTGTAGCGAATGCAGTGAGAATGTTTAGCGTGACAGCTGCCTGTTTCCTCAAAATGTTCAATATGCTAGCGGCTGTATGATCTTTAGCATGTTATCATGATGAAAACATATCCTCTTCGTGCATTTTAGCAAACAGATGTGAGACAGGACCTGCTTGGAGGAGTGCACTGCATTTACAGCTCTGAGAGAAGACCGGTGCCAAAATCTGCATTCGGCATGAGGTTCTTGTGAGTCTTTGCGTGCAAGTGCTTGCATAGCTGTAGTTTATTCTGTTTTAGTCCTTTTTTTAAAAGTACGGCACAAATGTATCTCAAATGTACTTTGTTCTGACACACTGATTTGATTTTCATTGCCTGCAAGTTTTTGAGCATGCGAGGCATGCTGAAAATAAAATTCCATGAAGTTGTTTAAGAAAGCAGATGGAAACAGTGTCACATCTAAGTTTAATCTACATTTTTAAAACTAGAGTAAAATCGAGGCAAAAACACGGTAATGCACAACTTGGAGTGACTTGTTGCTTTAATAAAATAGCGACAACAGCAAGGAAATATACAACCCCAAATCAGAAAAAGTTGGGACACTGTACAAATTGTGAATAAAAACAGAATGCAATGATGTGGAAGTTTCAAATTTCAATATTTTATTCAAAATACAACATAGATGACATATCAAATGTTTAAACTGAGAAAATTTAATGGAAAAATAAGTTGATTTTAAATTTCATGGCATCAACACATCTCAAAAAAGTTGGGACAAGGCCATGTTTACCACTGTGTGGCATCCCCTCTTCTTTTTATAACAGTCTGCAAACGTCTGGGGACTGAGGAGACGAGTTGCTCAAGTTTAGGAATAGGAATGTTGTCCCATTCTTGTCTAATACAGGCTTCTAGTTGCTCAACTGTCTTAGGTCTTCTTTGTTGCATCTTCCTCTTTATGATGCACCAAATGTTTTCTATGGGTGAAAGATCTGGACTGCAGGCTGGCCATTTCAGTACCCGGATCCTTCTACGCAGCCATGATATTGTAATTGGTGCAGTATATGGTCTGGCATTGTCATGTTGGAAAATGCAAGGTCTTCGCTGAAAGAGACGACGTCTGGATGGGAGTATATGTTGTTCTAGAACTTGGATATACCTTTCAGCATTAATGATGCCTTTCCAGATGTGTAAGCTGCCCATGCCACACGCACTCATGCAACCCCATACCATCAGAGATGCAGGCTTCTGAACTGAGCGCTGATAACAACTTGGGTTGTCCTTGTCCTCTTTAGTCTGGATGACATGGCGTCCCAGTTTTCCAAAAAGAACTTCAAATTTTGATTCGTCTGACCACAGAACAGTTTTCCACTTTGCCACAGTCCATTTTTAATGAGCCTTGGCCCAGAGAAAGCACCTGCGCTTCTAGATCCTGTTTAGATATGGCTTCTTTTTTGACCTATAGAGTTTTAGCCGGCAACGGCGAATGGCACGGTGGATTGTGTTCACCGACAATGTTTTCTGGAAGTATTCCTGAGGCCATGTTGTGATTTCCATTACAGTAGCATTCCTGTATGTGATGCAGTGCCGTCTAAGGGGCCGAAGATCACGGGCATCCAGTATGGTTTTCCGGCCTTGACCCTTACGCACAGAGATTGTTCCAGATTCTCTGAATCTTTGGATGATATTATGCACTGTAGATGATGATAACTTCAAACTCTTTGCAATTTTTCTCTGAGAAACTCCTTTCTGATATTGCTCCACTATTTTTCGCCACAGCATTGGGGGAATTGGTGATCCTCTGCCCATCTTGACTTCTGAGAGACACTGCCACTCTGAGAGGCTCTTTTTATACCCAATCATGTTGCCAATTGACCTAATAAGTTGCAAATTGGTCCTCCAGCTGTTCCTTATATATACATTTAACTCTTCCGGCCTCTTATTGCTACCTGTCCCAACTTTTTTGGAATGTGTAGCTCTCATGAAATCCAAAATGAGTCAATATTTGGCATGACATTCAAAATGTCTCACTTTCAACATTTGATATGTTATCTATATTCTATTGTGAATAAAATATAAGTTTATGAGATTTGTAAATTATTCCATTCCTTTTTTACTCACAATTTGTACAGTGTCCCAACTTTTTCTGATTTGGGGTTGTATTTGAAAGTTCATCCACCTTCCTTGAAGAGCTTGAAGAATTAAGAAAATCATTTAATCAGCATTGAATTTCGATATATTAACCGCAAGTATCATCAGTCCAACGGACACGTGAACACAATCGCTGAGAAGAAATCCTAATAGGGCACTGCATACTTTTCAGCAAATCGGTTATGACTACTAATGTTATCACTTGATTAATATTCATGAACCTGGCTGATAAGGTTTATAATCACTTCATAATCACTTCTCAGATCGTTTCCATGCATCAATAATAATTATAAAACGGATAGTTCCAGTCCTTGATTCTGATTGGTTGAGCCGCGTTCGAAGCCGTTGTAAATTACTCAACAAACATACACCTGTGACCGCATTACATTAGTATTACTGCGCAACTGCCATTTGTGATTCTTTGTTGCTGCCGGTTGCTGCATGTGTTGCTTGGCAACCTATTTGGAACTACATTGCTTGGCGGAAGAATAAATGTGTTATAACGTTTTATTACATGGCTTAGTTGAATTCTAATGTAGAATGAGGTCTGTTATTTCTTGATAACAGACCGCTGCTAAGTATAACACACCGCTGCCATGAAAAACGGAGCGTTGCTATGGACGCAGGATTCTAACCGTAGAGATGGAACGGACTATTTTCTTTAGCGGAAGCAATACAATAGTTTTTAAATCAATAAACTCCTTTTTAAATCAATGTTTTGTGTCAAATTATTGATTTATTTAGTAGGTAGCCATGTAATAAGTGGGATAATGTAGAGCGAGGCGGTTGTTATAGCGAATACAACCCCTTCAGGCTGATTCAAGACTGATCAGCCTGTCGGGTTGTATTCGCTTTAACAACCGCTTCGCTCTACATTATCCCTTACATCTTTTTTTGTTGCTGGTGTTTATTTTATGAATAAAATAAATATTAAAATGAATATTTTTATGGAGTAACCGTTTTATAAAACAATAAGCCCGTTGAAGCCATGTTTTACAGTGAATTTAGAACAGCTAAGAGGGTTTTAGGCACTCCACGGAACAACGCCCCTTAGCTGTTAATTCACTGTAAATCACGGCTTCGCGAGGCTTATTGCTTTAATAAATTGACTCAATTTAAGTTTAATCCAACCAAATTTAACTAGTAAGCATATTTAAATTTATTTAGTACAGTTTGGATGGATAAACGGATGTATGGATAAATGGATGGAAGGAAGGAAGGATAAATGAATGATGGATGGCTGGAAGGATAAACAGATGGATGGATGGAACGATAAATGGATAGAAGGATAAACAGATGGATGAATGGTTGGGAGGATAAATGGATGGATGGATGGATGGATGGATAAACAAATGGATGGAAGGATAAATGAATGGAAGGAAGGATAAACCGATAGAAGGAAGGATAAAAGGATGGATGGTTGGGAGGATAAATGGATGGAAGGATAAACGGATGGACGGAAGGATAAACAGATGGATGGTTGGATAAACAGATGGATGGCTGGATAAATGGATGGATGGATGGGTGGATAGATGGAAGGATAAACAGATGGAAGGATACATGGCTGGATGGATGGATGGATAAACTAATGAATGGATGGAAGGATAAACTGAGGGATGGATGGATAAACGGATGGATGGATGGGTGAATGGATTGATGGAAGGAAGGATAAATGGATGATGGATGGCTGGAAGGATAAATGGAAGGATAAACAGATGGATGGATGGAACGATAAATGGATAGAAGGATAAACAGATGGATGGATGGATGGAAGGAAGGATAAACGGATGAATGGTTGGGAGGATAAATGGATGGATGGATGGAAGGAAGGATAAACGGATGGAAGGAAGGATAAACGGATGGAAGGAAGGATAAAAGGATGGATGGTTGGGAGGATAAATGGATGGAAGGATAAATGGATGGATGGAAGGATAAACAGATGGATGGCTGGATAAACGAATGGATGGGTGGATAGATGGAAGGATAAACAGATGGATGGATAGATGGAAGGATAAACCGATGGATGGATGGATGGATGGATGGATGGATGGATAAACGAATGAATGGATGGAAGGATAAACTGAGGGATGGATGGATGGATAAACAGATGGATGAAGGATAAACGGATGGATGGATGGATAAACGGATGGATGGATGAACGGATTGACTGAAGGATAAATGGATGGATGGATGGGTAAACGGATGGATGGATGAACGGATTGACAGAAGGATAAATGGATGGATAATGGGTAAACGGATGGATGGATGAACGGATTGACAGAACGATACACGGATGGATGGATGGGTAAATGGATGGATGGATGAACGGATTGACAGAAGGATAAATGGATGGATGGATGGATGAACGGATTGACAGAAGGATAAACGGATGGATGGATGGGTAAACGGATGGATGGATGAACGGATTGACAGAAGGATAAATGGATGGATGGAAGGATGGATGGATGGAAGGATGAACAGATTGATGGATGGATAAAGGGATTGATGGCTGGATGATGGAAGGATAAACGGATGGATGATGGATTATGGAAGGATAAACAGGGATTGATGGATAAACGGATGGATGAATGGATTGACAGAAGGATAAATGGATGGATGGAAGGAAGAACAGATTGGATGGATAAACGGATGCATGAACAGATTGACAGAAGGATAAATGGATGGATGGAAGGATGAACAGATTGATGGGTGGATAAAGGGATTGATGGCTGGATGATGGAAGGATAAACGGATGGATGATGGATTATGGAAGGATAAACAGGGATTGATGGATAAACGGATGGATGAACGGATTGACAGAAGGATAAATGGATGGATGGAAAGAAGAACAGATTGGATGGATAAACGGATGCATGAACGGATTGACAGAAGGATAAATAGCTGGATGGAAGCATGAACAGATTGATGGGTGGATAAAGGGATTGATGGCTGGATAAATGGATAGATAGTCATACAAGGTGTGAAATTGTACAATCAGTTTGATGTCATCTGTCAGAGTGTGAAGATGTGATGTTGAAAGCTGTGATTGTTATTTACACGCTCGAGTTGAGCTCATTTTGGAAGAATCGTTGCATAAAAAACTCCGCAGGCGATGTATTTTACATATCACATTATTACTGCTCAATCACACCGCTGACAAGAGATGCTTCAGAGTTGTGCGAATTAACACAAACCTTTCTATCACGCGCCAAACCACCGAAGAGATGAAAGCTGAATGTTTATTTCACAATCGATCCTTCAAAGCTCTTGCTGAAAGACAGTTCTCTCACACATTTCTCACGGTAACCAAGCGGAGCGCTATTGTTGCTGAAGAGCCAGCTTTTATTCCACTGAGTCACAGACAGATGGACACACAGCTACTCACATAACAAACCTGTTGCTCTATTGACCCCTACACACACACACACACACACACAATCTCTGCTACTGCCAGCAACAGGGGGTCGCTGAGGTGTATTCAGGTGCGTCTGGGTCTTACTGGAGATAATGCATGGTAAAAGACACGTGGGACGAATGATTAGGACTCCCACAATCCCCTGCAGAGCGCCCGTCTCAGGTGTGTGTTTGGGGATAAACAAACACACTCTTTGTTTCCCAGCAAATGTTTATTTGGCTAAATCAAAGTCTGGAGCTGCATGACAATGCTAGCATCGGTAGAGCGCTCATATTCTCAATTCGGCTGCAACAAAAGCAAACCAAAACAAATAATAACATGAATTTACATTAAGACTTTCAAATAGATTTTGAAATGCTAATGATTTATTTATTTTTTTGCTGTGTTTTCACTGCATGCAAGCAATTTAAATAACCAAATGAAAGTTAATTTGTGTTATTTGCATAGGTCACCTTAGTCATTTTTATTTTCGTCCCATTTTTCTTCTTCTTTAAATTAGGTTTGTACAATAATGCTGGAAACCAGAACAAATCTGCTATTATTTTATTTATTTCTAATTTGTTTGTTGTTGAAAAGTCCGAATTACATAATTTTCTTCATTCTTATTAACGTTTATATGGTAGCGTAATCGACTTTAGAAGCCTCTTTCTTTAAAGCAATGGCTGATTTTGTTATTTTATTTATTCATTTAAAGTTATTTAATGTTGGAAAGTATGAATAATTTTTTTTTCTTTTTATTAACATTTTCATTTCTAGAAACCTCTCTTTGTTTTTTATTCATTACACATTTTTTTTTGTAAAACGTTATTTTATTTTTTTATCAAGATTAAAAATAAATGTTTTTATTTTTTTGGTCAAGAAACCTTTCTCTAAAACAATCACTAAATCTATTGTTTTATCTATTGTCTCAATTATGATTTTTTTTTAATCAACATTTATTTTTTTGGTGTAATCGAGAAGTCATTCAATTTAAGATATTTTATGCTGAAGTCTTAATTACATTATTTTGTACTTTTTTATTAATATTTTTATTGTGTAATCTAGAAGCATTTTTCTCTGTTTTTTTATTTTATTTATTCATAATTACGTTATTTTTATTATTCCTTGTTTATTTTTATCATTATTTTTATTTTTAACAGAGTTTTCTTCTCTAAAGCAACCACTGAATCTGTTATTTTTTTTCGAACAGTCTCAATAATTAATGCTGAAAATGCTCACATTATTTTTATAAAAAATGATCTTCATTAATATTTTTGTGATCGAGACACCTCTTATTAAATTTATTATGTTTTTATGCTGAAAACCTCAATTACATTATTATGAAAATGTTTTTTGTGTAATCTAGAAGCCTTTGTCTAAAGCAATCAGCTGTTATTTTGTATATTTATTTTGTGTTATGTATTTCGTTTTTTAGTGTAACCGAGAAGCTTCTTACTCCAAAGCAATTGCTGAATCTCTGCGATGACTGAAAATAACCCAAAACACCTTTTGATTAAATCGTTTGGACCACCATCGTCTCTGATTCATCTCCAGAGTCATCCGCCGGCCTATAAATCTCCCCGAACCCCTTCATATGTTCCCGATGTATTAAGCAGTTACTGTTAACCTTTGCAAAATGAATGGTTTCAATGTTTCAGTGTGATTTACTCCTTTGTGATGCAATGTTTTGCAATTGTGAAAGGTTAAAAACTTCGCAAATCATGTACAAGGTAACTGCTCATCGGGGACTGCCTCGTCCTAAAAAAATACTGGTGTGATAAAGACGGTTGGCAAGGCGAGGTGAGTTATATCAGCATTTATCCTGCGCAAACGTTGCACAAAGCTCACGTTTAGAAGGAACGGCCTGCTGTTTCTTGGCTCGGAGGAGTTTAAAGTGCTTCTCGATCTCCAAGTAAGATCGAAAGGCTTCACCTAACATCTGTAAAAACCGACACACGAAGAATTACCCGCAGTTAAACAGCCAGCCTTTTCATCTCGGCTCCTGACCTGCTTTAACCCGTTTTTTCAAAGCCCAAAGTACGCAGGCCAAGCTTTTCATTTCTTGCCTCACGACGGCCCTCAACTCGCGCCTGTGACGTCAGCTAGCCTTTTCATTTTAGCCTAGCGCAGCACGGCCTAAATGCACCGACAGCAGCGCTCGTATGTGATTTTCCTTCAAATTGCAGACTCCGTCAACTCTTCAATGGCGAGTTACTAACCTAAAATGACATGCTTGTCTCAAATAGTGTAATTAGATGATTGGGGGGTTTGCGTGTGGTGTTTAATGTGTGGCCTGTGAGTGTGACAGGATAGAGGGGGACGCTGGGGGGTTTGTGGTCGGCTGATGTTGACATGTGGCGCTCCGGCGTAGAGATCGACCATCTGCCGAGGCCTGCCGGAGCGAGAGCACTCGTGTCGAATCTCTGATTCACTCCCACATGTCTTGCTCAACAGCGACCTTAAGCCCGCTGGGATGAGTCGCTCTGGAAGGAATGCAGGTACGGCACCTTCGTCTAGACGCCAGGTTCTGCTGATCCCACGTCTGCTGCTTTCCCAGATCTCCTGCAAGGCTTCCATTCCCGGGTCAGCTCGATCCTCCAAGGCCTCGCAGACAGGTGTAGCTATTACAGCCTCTAGCTAAGATTGGGACCCACTAGCAGACCTCGGTAGACGTTCAAGAGGGCGGCGCAAAATATCTTTCAAATAACGTTAAACTGAATTTCTTCATTTTTGATTATTTTAGATTAGCATGTGCAGCATATTAGAAGATATTTTGAAGAATGTCGATAACCAGACAGTTGATGGGCCCCATTGACTTCCATAGCATGGGAAAAAAATGCTATGGAAGTCAATGGGGTCCAACAACTGTTTGGTTACCGACAATCTTCAAAATATCTTCTTTTGTGTTCAGCAGAAGAAAAAAATTCATACAGGTTTGGAACAACTTGAGGGTGAGTAAACGATGACAGAATTGTCATTTTTGGGTGAACTATTACGAAGAGCGTACTTCATTTTTGTAACGATGATGTTGCATTAATCACGATCAATTATTTTAATGTTTTAACAACCCTACGTTTACGTTAATACCCTCATTCACTATTCCCTACATTAGTCTACTAATGTAGTTCACTTGAGGGAGTGAATGAATATGAGTGAGTGAATTGGAACACTGAGTTTTGCATTGCTTGCTGTTTAGTAATTATTCGAAACTGGCAGCTCTGGCTCAGAACTCTGTCATGGAAACCTTAATTAAACAATTTAATAATCAATTAAAAAGGAATTTATAGCTATATGATATTACGCTGTAGCCACATTGGAAAATGGATGGATGGATGGTTCAACTGCGCCACCTTCTTCTGGTCAGACGCGGGTATTCATTCGGCGCGCGACTCTCACAGTGCATTATGGGTATTCTCTAGCCGGTGAGCGTACATCGGATGTACACTCGTTATTGTGGTGCATTGTGGGATTGAATGAGTGCACTCGATAACGTCCAGTGGTTTCGGACACCACTACAAATGGCTGTCCCCTCAAATAGTGCCCTATTTAAGGGTATAGGGGGCAATTTCGGACACAGCCACATTACGACATCAGCAAAAATGGACTAATTCATCACTGTCCAATGGGTTAGTATTGGATTTACAGTGGAGCCATGAAGCACTGTAGTTTGGTACTTTATTGACGTAAATTACCTTTGCATATAGTTTCATTTTCAAATTGGAAATATTCTGAGTTGTTGCACTTCACTGAAAGCTGATGTCTGCTGTACACTTTTGATTCGAGGCATTTGTGTAAAATTACTACGCATCACGTGGCATGAAGTATTGACAAGCTAACATGCCTGAAGTAATTCCAGACGTAACAAGGCGTTCTGAGGGTTAAAAGCATGACAAAAGTCAACAGGATGACAAAACAAACGAAATGGTGTGAATATTTGTAAGTGTATGTTTTGGTCGGTGGCCCATGTGATTAATGTACACTGTCACTGGAAGAACCAGAACAAGATCAAACAAACGTAACAGTTTCTCGTGGGAATCTTCAACACGGCGGCAGTACGTTCTGGTCTGTCCTCTCAGTTGAAAATTGTACTAATATAGTTATTGGTTTGTGCAGAGGGAATAATATTATTTTTTTGGCTCAATAAAAATCAGTTTGTTATTTCAGTGATGTAAGGTGAGGTCTTTTCGGTAAGATTATGTCCCGTTCGCCGTAGAGCGTTTCTTTGAAGCGCGCAAATTTCTGAGGGAAAATCAAACACGCACGGAATGCTCCTCGCCGGGCCGTGTTATTTTTTCGATGTTCTTAGCGAGAGCTCATGTGTAGATCAAACTGGAGCTAATTCGCAGCTTCAGATCGTAGCAGAATTTGGAAAAACAAACAGAACGTATTCAGGCCCCCTCGTACCGACTGTTATATTCCTGGTAGCAGGTCAAATGCCCACTGAGAGCCGCTGGATGTTGAGGGCTTTGTGTTGTTGCTGTAACTGTAGAAGTAACAGGCCTCTGACATACAGGTGCAAGATGTGTCCATCTTCAACATTCATTTATTTTCGGCAGCCTGTACCCAGTCGTCCTGGTATCTGGAGAGAATCAAACGCAGATCTCAGCTATTACAGGAAAGACGGAAAACATGCTAACTGGATTACTCAATGTCAACATGATTTTATCTTTTTTGATGTCTGAGATTGATTATGGTGCATAAAAAGAAGACGGCATTCCAAGCTGATGCACAGACATCTGGTAAACAAAACATGCAAAACTAATCCGAGACAAAGCTCCACGGGGAACATCAATTTGCAATATTTGAGCGTTTGC